>NC_053026.1:125521062-125718542 GCF_003073215.2 Triticum urartu | reverse complement strand
TCCATTAGCTTAGCACCCGATCGTTTAGTATGTTGCTATTGCTTTCTTCATGACTTATACATGTTCCTATGACTATGAGATTATGCAACTCCCGTTTGCCGGAGGAACACTTTGGGTGCTACCAAACGTCACAACGTAACTGGGTGATTATAAAGGAGCATTACAGGTGTCTCCAAAGGTAGATGTTGGGTTGGCGTATTTCAAGATTAGGATTTGTCACTCCAATTGTCGGAGAGGTATCTCTGGGCCCTCTCGGTAATGCACATCACATAAGCCTTGCAAGCATTACAACTAATATGTTAGTTGTGAGATGATGTATTACAGAACGAGTAAAGAGACTTGCCAGTAACGAGATTGAACTAGGTATTGGATACCGATGATCGAATCTCGGGCAAGTAACATACCGATGACAAAGGGAACAACGTATGTTGTTATGCGGTCTGACCGATAAAGATCTTCGTAGAATATGTAGGAGCCAATATGGGCATCCAGGTCCCGCTATTGGTTATTGACCGGAGATGTCTCTCGGTCATGTCTACATTGTTCTCAAACCGTAGGGTCCGCACGCTTAAAGTTACAATGACAGTTATTATGAGTTTATGCATTTTTGATGTACCGAAGTTTGTTCGGAGTCCCGGATGTGATCACGGACATGACGAGGAGTCTTGAAATGGTCGAGACGTAAAGATTGATATATTGGAAGCCTGTATTTGGACATCGGAATCGTTCCGGGTGAAATCGGCATTTTTTCGGAGTACCGGGGGGTTACCGGAACCCCCCCGGGGGTTTTATTGGGACTACATGGGCCTTGAGGGAGAAGAGAGAAGGAGGCAAGAGGTGGCCGCGCGCCCCTCCCCTTCCTAGTCCGAATAGGACAAGGGAAGGGGGCGGCGCCCCCCCCCCTTCCCTTCCTCTCTTCCACCTCTTTCCCCTCTCTCCTTGTCCAACTAGGAGTCCTACTCCCGGTGGGAGTAGGACTCCCCCTTGGCGCGCCCACCTTGGCCGGCCGCCCCCTCTCCCTAGCTCCTTTATATACTGAGGCAAGAGGCACCCTAGAGACACAAGTTTATCCTCGTGATCGTTCCTTAGCCGTGTGCGGTGCCCCCTGCCACCATATTCCACCTCGGTCATATCGTTGTAGTGCTTAGGCGAAGCCCTGTGTCGGTAGAACATCATCATCGTCACCACGCCGTTGTGCTGACGGAACTCATCCCCGAAGCTTTGCTGGATCGGAGCCCGGGGAGCGTCATTGAGTTGTACGTGTGCTAAGAACTCGGAGGTGCCGGAGTAACGGTGCTTGGATCGGTCGGATCGGGAAGAAGACGTACGACTACTTCCTCTACATTGTGTCAATGCTTCCATTGCGATCTACAAGGGTATGTAGATCATACTCTCCCCTCTCGTTGCTATGCATCACCATGATCTTGCGTGTGCGTAGGAAAATTTTGAAATTACTACGTTCCCCAACAGTGGTATCAGACCCTAGGTTTTATGGTTTGATGTTATATGCACGAGTAGAACACAAGTGAGTTGTGGGCGATATAAGTCATACTGCCTACCAGCATGTCATACTTTGGTTCGGCGGTATTGTTGGACGAGACGACCCGGACCGACATTACGTGTATGCTTACGCGAGACCGGTTCTCCCGACGTGCTTTGCACATAGGTGGCTTGCGGGCGACAGTCTCTCCAACTTTAGTTGAACCGAGTGTGGCTACGCCCGGTCCTTGCGAAGGTTAAAACGGAGTCAAATTGACAAACTATCGTTGTGGTTTTGATGCGTAGGTGAGATTGGTTCTTACTTAAGCCCGTAGCAGCCACGTAAAACTTGCAACAACAAAGTAGAGGACGTCTAACTTGTTTTTGCAGGGCATGTTGTGATGTGATATGGTCAAGGCATGATGCTAAATTTTATTGTATGAGATGATCATGTTTTGTAACCGAGTTATCGGCAACTGGCAGGAGCCATATGGTTGTCGCTTTATTGTATGCAATGCAATCGCGATGTAATGCTTTACTTTATCACTAAGCGGTAGCGATAGTCGTGGAAGCATAAGATTGGCAAGACGACAACGATGCTACGATGGAGATCAAGGTGTCGCACCGGTGACGATGGTGATCATGACGGTGCTTCGGAGATGGAGATCACAGGCACAAGATGATGATGGCCATATCATATCACTTATATTGATTGCATGTGATGTTTATCTTTTATGCATCTTATCTTGCTTTGATTGACGGTAGCATTATAAGATGATCTCTCACTAAATTATCAAGAAGTGTTCTCCCTGAGTATGCACCGTTGCCAAAGTTCGTCGTGCCCAGACACCACGTGATGATCGGGTGTGATAAGCTCTACGTCCATCTACAACGGGTGCAAGCCAGTTTTGCACACGCAGAATACTCGGGTTATACTTGACGAGCCTAGCATATGCAGATATGGCCTCGGAACACGGAGACCGAAAGGTCGAGCGTGAATCATATAGTAGATATGATCAACATAGCGATGTTCACCAATGAAACTACTCCATCTCATGTGATGATCGGACATGGTTTAGTTGATTTGGATCACGTGATCACTTAGAGGATTAGAGGGATGTCTATCTAAGTGGGAGTTCTTAAGTAATATGATTAATTGAACTTAAATTTATCATGAACTTAGTCCCTGATAGTATCTTGCTTGTTTATGTTGACTGTAGATAGATGGCTCGTGCTGTTGTTCCATTGAATTTTAATGCGTTCCTTGAGAAAGCAAAGTTGAAAGATGATGGTAGCAATTACACGGACTGGGTCCGTAACTTGAGGATTATCCTCATTGCTGCACAAAAGAATTACGTCCTGGAAGCACCGCTGGGTGCCAGGCCTGCTGTTGGAGCAACACCAGATGTTATGAACGTCTGGCAGAGCAAAGCTGATGACTACTCGATAGTTCAGTGTGCCATGCTTTACGGCTTAGAATCGGGACTTCAACGACGTTTTGAACGTCATGGAGCATATGAGATGTTCCAGGAGTTGAAGTTAATATTTCAAGCAAATGCCCGGATTGAGAGATATGAAGTCTCCAATAAGTTCTACAGCTGCAAGATGGAGGAGAACAGTTCTGTTAGTGAGCATATACTCAAAATGTCTGGGTATAATAATCACTTGATTCAATTGGGAGTTAATCTTCCAGATGATTGCGTCATTGACAGAATTCTCCAATCACTGCCACCAAGCTACAAGAGCTTCGTGATGAACTATAATATGCAAGGGATGAATAAGACTATTCCCGAGCTCTTCGCAATGCTGAAAGCTGCGGAGGTAGAAATCAAAAAGGAGCATCAAGTGTTGATGGTCAACAAGACCACTAGTTTCAAGAAAAAGGGCAAAGGGAAGAAGAAGGGGAACTTAAAGAAGAACGGCAAACAAGTTGCTGCTCAAGAGAAGAAACCCAAGTTTGGACCTAAGCCTGAAACTGAGTGCTTCTACTGCAAGCAGACTGGTCACTGGAAGCAGAACTGCCCCAAGTATTTGGCGGATAAAAAGGATGGCAAGGTGAACAAAGGTATATGTGATATACATGTTATTGATGTGTACCTTACTAGAGCTCGCAGTAGTACTTGGGTATTTGATACTGGTTCTGTTGCTAATATTTGCAACTCAAAACAGGGACTACGAATTAAGCGTACACTGGCAAAGGACGAGGTGACGATGCGCGTGGGAAATGGTTCCAAAGTCGATGTGATCGCGGTCAGCACGCTACCTCTACATCTACCTTCGGGATTAGTATTAGACCTAAATAATTGTTATTTGGTGCCTGCGTTGAGCATGAACATTATATCTGGATCTTGTTTGATGCGAGACGGTTATTCATTTAAATCAGAGAATAATGGTTCTTCTATTTATATGAGTAATATCTTTTATGGTCATGCACCTTTGAAGAGTGGTCTATTTTTGATGAATCTCGATAGTAGTGATACACATATTCATAATGTTGAAGCCAAAAGATGCAGAGTTGATAATGATAGTGCAACTTATTTGTGGCACTGCCGTTTAGGTCATATCGGTGTAAAACGCATGAAGAAACTCCATATTGATGGGCTTTTGGAACCACTTGATTATGAATCACTTGGTACTTGCGAACCGTGCCTCATGGGCAAGATGACTAAAACACCGTTCTCCGGTACTATGGAGAGAGCAACAGATTTGTTGAAAATCATACATACAGATGTATGTGGTCCGATGAATATTGAGGATCGTGGCGGATATCGTTATTTTCTCACCTTCACAGATGATTTAAGCAGATATGGGTATATCTACTTAATGAAACATAAGTCTGAAACATTTGAAAAGTTCAAAGAATTTCAGAGTGAAGTTGAAAATCATCGTAACAAGAAAATAAAGTTTCTACGATCTGATCGTGGAGGAGAATATTTGAGTTACGAGTTTGGTGTACATTTGAAAAATTGTGGAATAATTTCACAACTCACGCCACCCGGAACACCACAGCGTAATGGTGTGTCCGAACATCGTAATCGTACTTTATTAGATATGGTGCGATCTATGATGTCTCTTACAGATTTACCGCTATCGTTTTGGGGTTATGCTCTAGAGACAGCCGCATTCACGTTAAATAGGGCACCATCAAAATCCGTTGAGACGACGCTTTATGAACTATGGTTTGGCAAGAAACCAAAGTTGTCGTTTCTTAAAGTTTGGGGCTGCGATGCTTATGTGAAAAAGCTTCAACCTGATAAGCTCGAACCCAAATCGGAGAAATGTGTCTTCATAGGATACCCAAAGGAGACTGTTGGGTACACCTTCTATCACAGATCCGAAGGCAAGACATTCGTTGCTAAGAATGGATCCTTTCTAGAAAAGGAGTTTCTCTCAAAAGAAGTGAGTGGGAGGAAAGTAGAACTTGACGAGGTAACTGTACCTGCTCCCTTATTGGAAAGTAGTACATCACATAAAACTGTTTCAGTGACACCTACACCAGTTAGTGAGGAAGCTAATGATGATGATCATGAAACTTTAGATCAAGATACTACTGAACCTCGTAGATCAACCAGAATGAGATCCGCACCAGAGTGGTACGGTAATCCTGTTCTGGAAGTCATGCTACTAAATCATGATGAACCTACGAACTATGAAGAAGCGATGGTGAGCCCAGATTCTGCAAAATGGCTTGAAGCCATGAAATCTGAGATGGGATCCATGTATGAGAACAAAGTATGGACTTTGGTTGACTTGCCCAATGATCGGCAAGCAATTGAGAATAAATGGATCTTCAAGAAGAAGACTGACGTTGACGGTAATATTACTGTCTATAAAGCTCGACTTGTCGCAAAAGGTTTTCGACAAGTTCAAGGGATTGACTACAATGAGACCTTCTCACCCGTAGCGATGCTTAAGTCTGTCCGAATCATGTTAGCAATTGCCGCATTTTATGATTATGAAATTTGGCAGATGGATGTCAAAACTGCATTCCTGAATGGATTTCTGGAAGAAGAGTTGTATATGATGCAACCAGAAGGTTTTGTCGATCCAAAGGGAGCTAACAAAGTATGCAAGCTCCAGCGATCCATTTATGGACTGGTGCAAGCCTCTCGGAGTTGGAATAAACGCTTTGATAGTGTGATCAAAGCATTTGGTTTTATACAGACTTTTGGAGAAGCCTGTATTTACAAGAAAGTGAGTGGGAGCTCTGTAGCATTTCTGATATTATATGTAGATGACATATTACTGATTGGAAATGATATAGAATTTTTGGATAGCATAAAGGGATACTTGAATAAGAGTTTTTCAATGAAAGACCTCGGTGAAGCTGCTTATATATTAGGCATTAAGATCTATAGAGATAGATCAAGACGCCTACTTGGACTTTCACGAAGCACATACCTTGACAAAGTTTTGAAAAAGTTCAAAATGGATCAAGCAAAGAAAGGGTTCTTGCCTGTGTTACAAGGTGTGAAATTGAGTAAGACTCAAAGCCCGACCACTGCAGAAGATAGAGAGAAAATGAAAGATGTTCCCTATGCTTCAGCCATAGGCTCTATCATGTATGCAACGCTGTGTACCAGACCTGATGTGTGCCTTGCTATAAGTTTAGCAGGGAGGTACCAAAGTAATCCAGGAATGGATCACTGGACAGCGGTCAATAACATCCTGAAATACCTGAAAAGGACTAAGGATATGTTTCTCATATATGGAGGTGACAAAGAGCTCATCGTAAAAGGTTACGTTGATGCAAGCTTTGACACTAATCCGGACGATTCTAAATCGCAAACCGGATACGTGTTTACATTAAACGGTGGAGCTGTCAGTTGGTGCAGTTCTAAACAAAGCGTCGTAGCGGGATCTACATGTGAAGCGACATAGCTGCTTCGGAAGCAGCAAATGAAGGAGTCTGGATGAAGGAGTTCATATCCGATCTAGGTGTCATACCTAGTGCATCGGGTCCAATGAAAATCTTTTGTGACAATACTGGTGCAATTGCCTTGGCAAAGGAATCCAGATTTCACAAGAGAACCAAGCACATCAAGAGACGCTTCAATTCCATCCGGGATATAGTCCAGGTGGGAGACATAGAGATTTGCAAGATACATACGGATCTGAATGTTGCAGACCCGTTGACTAAGCCTCTTCCACGAGCAAAACATGATCAGCACCAAGGCTCCATGGGTGTTAGAATCATTACGGTGTAATCTAGATTATTGACTCTAGTGCAAGTGGGAGACTGAAGGAAATATGCCCTAGAGGCAATAATAAAGTTATTATTTATTTCCTTATATCATGATAAATGTTTATTATTCATGCTAGAATTGTATTAACCGGAAACATAATACATGTGTGAATACATAGACAAACAGAGTGTCACTAGTATGCCTCTACTTGACTAGCTCATTAATCAAAGATGGTTATGTTTCCTAACCATAGACAAAATAGTTGTTATTTGATTAATCGGGATCACATCATTAGGAGAATGATGTGATTGACTTGACCCATCCGTTAGCTTAGCACTTGATCGTTTAGTTTGTTGCTATTGCTTTCTTCATGACTTATACATGTTCCTATGACTATGAGATTATGCAACTCACGAATACCGGAGGAACACTTTGTGTGCTACCAAACGTCACAACATAACTGGGTGATTATAAAGGTGCTCTACAGGTGTCTCCGATGGTACTTGTTGAGTTGGCATAGATCAAAATTAGGATTTGTCACTCTGATTGTCGGAGAGGTATCTCTGGGCCCTCTTGGTAATGCACATCACTATAAGCCTTGCAGGCAATGTGACTAATGAGTTAGTTACAGGATGATGCATTACAGAACGAGTAAAGAGACTTGTCGGTAACGAGATTGAGCTAGGTATTGAGATACCGATGATTGAATCTCGGGCAAGTAACATACTGATGACAAAGGGAACAACGTATGTTGTTATGTGGTTTGACCGATAAAGATCTTCATAGAATAGGTAGGAACCAATATGAGCATCCAGGTTCCACTATTGGTTATTGACCGGAGATGTGACTCGGCCATGTCTACATAGTTCTCAAACCCATAGGGTCCGCATGCTTAAAGTTCTATGACGATCGGTATTATGAGTTTATGTGTTTTGATGTACCGAAGGTAGTTCAGAGTCCCGGATATAATCACGGACATGACGAGGAGTCCCGAAATGGTCGAGACATAAAGATCGATATATTGGATGACTATGTTGAGACACCGGAAGTGTTTCGGGAGGTTTCGGACATATACCGGAGTATTGGGGGATTACTGGAACCCCCCGGGGGATGTAATGGGCCTATTCGGCCTTAGTGGAGAAGAGGAAGGGCGGCCAGGGCAGGCCGCGCGCCCCTAACACTACGTATTGTTTTTTATGGCACGAAGTTCACTAGTCTCTGTAATGCAGTGCTCTTGCTAAAGAAAGTGCAGTGCCCTCGTGTTGAGCATGAAGTGCGGAAGTGTTATCAGAATAGTTATTCTGATAATATTATCAGAATAGACCGGCTGGGTGTATATATTTATATATATATATATATCAGGATCTTTCCAACACATAGTGCTTGCCAAAGGATAAAGTGTAAAAAGGAAAGGTGAAGATCACCAAGACTCTTGTATAAGGTATAAGACAAAAATAAAAGATAGGCCCTTCGCAGAGGGAAGCAGAGGTTGTCATGTGCTTTTATGGTTGGGTGCACCAAATCTTAATGCAAAAAAAAATAAGTTTATATTGCCACTGATGATATGGACCTTTATTATGCAGTCTATCGCTTTTATTTCTTCCATATCACAAGCTCGGATAAAGCTTATTTTCTCCACACTAATAGATCATACATATTTAGAGAGCAATTTTTATTGCTTGCAACAATGACAACTTACTTGAAGGATCTTACTCAATCCATAGGTAGATATGGTGGACTCTCATGGCAAAACTGGGTTTAAGGATATTTGGAAGCACAAGTAGTATCTCTACTTTGTGCAAAGAATTTGGCTAGCATGAGGGGGAAAGGCAAGCTCAACATGTTGGATGATCCATGACAATATAATTTACTTTGGATATAAGAAAACATAACCCATTACGTTGTCTTCCTTGTCCAACATCAACTTTTTAGCATGTCATATTTTAATGAGTTCTCACAATCATAAAAGATGTCCAAGATAGTATATTTATATGTGAAAACCTATCTTTCTTTATTACTTCCTATTAATTGCAACGATGACCAAAACTATGGTTTGTCAACTCTCAACAACTTTTATTCATCATACCTTTTCTATGTGAGCTCATTACTCTCAATAAGATCAATATGAACTCTTTATTTCTTTTTATTCTTTTCTCTTTTATTTTATTCACTCAAGATCATGGCAAAATAATCAAGCCCTTGACTCAACACTAATCTTTATTATATATAGCTCACGGACTCGATTACATAGAGGGATCATAAAGCAAAACTCAAAACTAGATCATGCCATAAACTTTATTCTACTAGATCAAAATATTACCAAAAGGAATGAACTAAGAAAAATGGTAAAGATAAAAGTGATGGTGATACGATACCGGGGCACCTCCCCCAAGCTTGGCAGTTGCCAAGGGGAGTGCCCATACCCATGTGATTATGTCTCCTTTGCTGATGAAGAAGATGGAGGTGTTGTTGATGATGGATAGTCACACATCAAGCGTAAGAGGTCCTCCAGCTTGCGGATAATGCCCTTGAGTGCAACAATATGCTCCTTCAACAAAATATTTTCATGTGTGAGATAGTTGTTTTGTATACGAGCTAACTCAATCATCTTGAAAGCCTCGATCTCAGTTGGGGTAAGAAGATTGTGATGAAGTTGAAGGATGTCTTCTGCTGCCGGAGCTTGATCCTCTGTGGCCTTCTTGATCCCTTCATCCTTGTTGATCTCCATGGGTTCTTCCCTCTTCAGATCTATCTTCATTAGCAAAGCATCGTTGTCACCATTGTTGGAGTAGGGGGACGACATGATGCCTGGCCTTGACGACCCTGACAGGAAACTGCTCGAAACAAGAATAGAGGATATTTCCGTGATACAGGAGTCAAAACCTTCAGGAGATTATGTATTGAATTTTTACCGACCATAATACGTATTGTGCAAGAAAATGGAGTCCGGAGAGCGCACGAGGTGCCCACGAGGTAGGGGGCGCACCCAGTAGGGTAGGGCGCGCCCTCCACCCTCGTGGACGCCTCGTGTCCTTCCCGGACTACTTCTTATTTTTCTATTTTTCTAAATATTTCAAAATGGGGAAATATTGCCTTAAAACTGTTTTGGAGTCGGTTTACTTACCGTACCACATACCTATTCCTTTTCGTAGTCTGAAACATTCCGGAAAGTGTCCCTTATCTATTCCTCCGGGGTTATGGTTTCTATAACATTGGTTTCAACATTTATAGGATTACGTGAGATATAATGTTTAATTCTTTGACCGTTCACCACCTTCGGATTTGTGCCTTCGAAGTTGTTGATTTTTATGGCACCGGAACGATAGACTTCCTCGATCACGTAAGGGCCTTCCCACTTAGAGAGAAGTTTTCCTGCAAAAAATCTTACACGAGAGTTGTATAGCAATACATAATCACCTACATTAAACTCACGCTTTTGTATCCTTTTATCATGCCATCTTTTAACTTTTTCTTTAAATAACTTGGCATTTTCGTAGGCTTGGGTTCTCCATTCATCAAGTGAGCTAATATCAAATAACCTCTTCTCACCGGCAAGTTTAAAATCATAGTTGAGCTCTTTAATAGCCCAATATGCCTTGTGTTCTAGTTTGAGAGGTAAGTGACATGCTTTTCCATAAACCATTTTATACGGAGACATACCCATAGGATTTTTATATGCAGTTCTATAGGCCCATAATGCATCATCAAGTTTCTTAGACCAATTCTTTCTAGACCTATTGACAGTCTTTTGCAAAATTAATTTGAGCTCTCTATTACTCAATTCTACTTGACCACTAGACTGTGGGTGATAAGGAGATGCAATTCTATGATTAACATCATACTTAGCAAGCATTTTACGGAAAGCACCATGAATAAAATGTGAACCACCATCAGTCATTAAATATCTAGGGACTCCAAACCTCAGAAAAATAACTTCTTTGAGCATTTTAATAGAGGTGTTATGATCAGCACTACTAGTTGGAATAGCTTCTACCCACTTAGTAACGTAATCAACAGCAACTAAAATATGTGTATAACCATTAGAGGCAGGAAAAGGTCCCATGTAGTCAAAGCCCCAAACATCAAACGGTTCAATAACGAGTGAATAGTTCATAGGCATTTCTTGACGTCTACTAATATTACCAATTCTTTGACATTCATCACAAGATAAGACAAACTTACGGGCATCTTTGAAGAGAGTAGGCCAATAAAAACCAGATTGCAATACCTTATGTGCAGTTCTATCTCCAGCGTGGTGTCCTCCATAAGCTTCGGAGTGACACTTGCATAGGATATGTTCCTGTTCATGCTCAGGTACACAACGTCTAATAACACCATCTACTCCTTCTTTATAAAGATGTGGGTCATCCCAAAAGTAATGTCTCAAATCATAGAAGAACTTTTTCTTTTGCTGGTATGTGAAACTAGGTGGTATGAATTTAGCAACTATGTAATTAGCATAATCAGCATACCATGGAGCAATATGAGAAGCATTTATGACATTTAATTGCTCATCAGGAAAGCTATCATCAATAGGGAGTGGGTCATCAAGAATATTTTCTAACCTAGACAAGTTGTCTACAACGGGGTTCTCAGCTCCCTTTCTATCAACAATATGCAAATCAAATTCTTGTAGCAAGAGAACCCATCTAATAAGTCTAGGTTTAGCATCTTTCTTTTCCATAAGATATTTAATAGCAGCATGATCGTGTGAATAGTTACTTCAGAATCAACAATATAAGGTCTGAACTTATCACAAGCAAATGCAACTGCTAAGAATTCTTTTTCAGTAGTGGCATAATTTCTTTGAGCATTGTCTAGAGTTTTACTAGCATATTGAATAACATTTAATTTCTTATCAACTCTTTGCCCTAGAACAACACCTACAGCATAAAAACTAGCATCACACATAATTTCAAAGGGTAAATTCCAATCAGGTGGCTGAACAATAGGTGCAGAGATCAATGCTTTCTTAAGTATTTCAAATGCTTCTACACAATCATCATCAAAGACAAATGGTATATCCTTTTGTAATAAATTAGTAGAGGCCGAGAAATTTTTGAGAAGTCTTTAATGAACCTCCTATAAAATCCGGCATGACCAAGGAAACTTCTTATACCTTTGATGTCCTTGGGACATGGCATCTTTTCAATAGCATCAACCTTGGCTTTATCAACTTCAATACCTCTTTGAGAAACTTTATGCCCCAAGACAATACCTTCATTAACCATAAAGTGGCACTTTTCCCAATTCAAGACAAGATTAGTTTCTTCACATCTCTGCAAAACTCGATCAAGGTTGCTCAAGCAATCATCAAAAGAATATCCATAGACGGAGAAATCGTCCATGAAAACCTCACATATCTTTTCACAAAAATCAGAGAATATAGCCATCATGCATCTTTGAAAGGTAGCGGGTGCATTACATAAACCAAAGGGCATATGTCTGTAAGAAAAAGTACCAAAAGGGCAAGTAAAAGTAGACTTTGATTGATCCTTAGCTGACACAGCTATTTGAGAGAAACCAGAATAACCATCTAGAAAGCAGAAATGTGTATGTTTGGATAATCTCTCTAGCATTTGATCGATAAAAGGTAAGGGGTATTAATCTTTTTTAGTGGCCTTATTTAATTTGCGGAAATCAATTACCATCCTATAACTTGTAATAATTCTTTGAGGAATCAATTCATCTTTATCATTAGGAACGACAGTAATACCTCCCTTCTTAGGGACACAATGGACATGACTTACCCACTGTCTATCAGCAACGGGATAAATTATACCTGCCTCAAGGAGCTTTAGTATTTCCTTTCTTACCACTTCTTTCATTTTAGGATTCAGCCATCGTTGATGATCACGAACTGGTTTAGCATCTTCTTCCAAATTTATTTTATGTTGACATAGAGTGGGGCTAATGCCCTTAAGATCATCAAGAGTATACCCAATAGCATCACGGTGCTTCTTCAGAGTTTTCAATAATCTTTCTTCTTCATGCTCTGAAAGGTTAGCACTAATAATAACAGGATATTTTTTTCTCATCGAGATAAGCATATTTAAGAGTATCAGGTAATGGTTTAAGCTCAAACACGGGATCACCCTTGGGTGGAGGAGGATCCCCTAGGATTTCAACAGGCAAATTGTGTTTCAGAATAGGTTCCTATTTAAAGAATACTTCATCTATTTCCCTTCTTTCATTCATAAACATATCATTTTCATGGTCTAGCAAATATTGTTCCAAAGGATCACTAGGAGGTACGGCAATAGAAGCAAGACCAATAATTTCATCCTTACTAGGCAATTCTTCTTCACGGTGTTATCTACTAAATTTAGAGAAATTAAATTCATGAGACATATCATCTAAACCGATAGTAACAACATCCATTTTGCAATCTATGGTAGCATTAACAGTGTTTAAGAAGGGTCTACCAAATATAATGGGACAAAAGCTATCTTGTGGGGAACCAAGAACAAGAAAATCAGTAGGATATTTAGTTTTCCCACACAAGACTTCAACATCTCTAACAATTCCCATTGGTGAAATAGTATCTCTATTGGCAAGTTTAATTATGACATCAATTTCTTCTAACTCAACAGGTGCAATATCATGCATAATTTCTCTGTATAGGCCAATAGGTATTGCACTAGCACTAGCACCCATATCACATAAGCCATGATAACAATGATCTCCTATTTTAACAGAAATAACAGGCATGCCTACCACAGGTCTAGGTTTATCTTTAGCACAAGGTTTAGCAATTCTAGCTGTTTCATCATAGAAGTAAATAACATGCCCATCAATATTATCAGCCAAGAGATCTTTAACAATAGCAATATTAGGTTCAACTTTAACTTGCGCCGGAGGTGTATAAGTTCTAATATTGCTTTTACGAACCACAGTTGAAGCTTTAGCATGATCTTTTATCCTAACAGGAAAAGGTGGTTTCTCAACATAAGTAGTAGGAACAATAGGATCATTATAAGTGACAGTCTTTTCTTCAACTTTAATAGGTGCAGCTACTTTTACTTCTATGGTAGGATGATATTTAAACCACTTCTCCTTGGGGAGATCAACATAAGTAGCCAAAGATTCACAGAAAGAAGCTACTATCTCATAGTCAAGTCCATATTTAGTGCTAAATTTACGAAAAACATCGGTATCCATAAAAGATTTAACACAATAAAACTTAGGTGTCATACCTAACTCCTTACCTTCGTCGAGGTCCCAATCTTCAGAGTTGCGTTTAATTGTTTCCAATAAATCCCATTTTAATTCAATAGTCTTTGTCATAAAAGAGCCAACATAACAAGTATCGAGCATGGTGCGATTGTTATCAGAAAGCTGAGCATATAAATTTTGAATAATCATCTCTCTTGAGAGCTCATGATTGGGGCATGAATATAACATTGATTTAAGCCTCCCCAAGCTTGAGCGATGCTTTCTCCTTCACCAGGCCAAAAATTATATATATAATTGCGATCATGATGAACAAGATGCATAGGATAAAACTTCTGATGAAATTCCAATTTCAATCGTTTGTAGTTCCATGATCCCATATCATCACATAGCCTATACCATGTCAATGCATCTTCCTTCAAAGATAAAGGGAAGACCTCCTTCTTAACAACATCTCCGGGTACACCTGCAAGCTGAAATAATCCACAAACTTCATCCACATATATTAGGTGCTCATCAGGATGCGTTGTTCCGTCTCCTGCAAAAGGATTAGCTAGCAGTTTTTCTATCATACCCGGAGGAATTTCAAAGGGAACATTTTCATTTTCAGTAGGTTCAGTAGGTTGAGGAGCAAATCTTTGCTCTACTGGTCGAGGTGAATATACCCCGAACAAGCCCCTCAGAGGATTATTTTCCATAGTAACAAGTGACAGTAAATTTCAGCACACTATATAAATTTTTCCTTACCAAATTCCACCTACCAAAGGCGCTTCACTCCCGGAAACGGTGATAGAAAAGAGTCCTGATGACCCACAAGTATAGCGGATCTATCATAGTCCTTTCGATAAGTAAGAGTGTTGAACCCAACGAGGAGCAGAAGGAAATGATAAACGGTTTCCAGCAAGGTATTCTCTGCAAGTACCCTTGTTCAAGAATTCATCCGATTAACCAGTTAACTTGCCGATTAACCCCTACTCGTAGGGTCACCGAGTAGTCGATAAACTGAAAAATCGTCCGATTAATTAATTAAATGGCCGATTAACTTGCCGGTTAGCCGATTAATCTCTTACTCGCGAGCCAACCGAGCAGCTACCAGTTAACGATTTCCTCAACAATGGCAAGTACTGAAATAAGTGGTAACAGATAGTTTTGTGATAGGATAATTTGTAACGAGCAACAAGTAACAAAAGTAAATAAAGTGCAGCAAGGTGGCCCAATCCTTTTTGTAGCAAAGGACAAGCCTGGACAAACTCTTATATAGAGAAAAGCGCTCCCGAGGACACATGGGAATATCGTCAAGCTAGTTTTCATCACGCTCATATGATTCGCGTTCGGTACTTTGATAATTTGGTATGTGGGTGGACCGGTGCTTGGGTACTGTCCTTACTTGGACAAGCATCCCACTTATGATTAACCTCTATTGCAAGCATCCGCAACTACAACAAAAGTATTAAGGTAAAGCTAACCATAGCATGAAACATATGGATCCAAATCAGCCCCTTACGAAGCAACGCATAAACTAGGGTTTAAGCTTCTGTCACTCTAGCAACCCATCATCTACTTATTACTTCCCAATGCCTTCCTCTAGGCCCAAATAATGGTGAAGTGTCATGTAGTCGACGTTCACATAACACCACTAGTGGATAGACAACATACATCTCATCAAAATATCGAACGAATACCAAATTCACATGACTACTAATAGCAAGACTTCTCCCATGTCCTCAGGAACAAACGTAACTACTCACAAAGCATATTCATGTTCATAATCAGAGGGGTATTAATATGCATATAGGATCTGAACATATGATCTTCCAACAAATAAACCAACTAGCATCAACTACAAGGAGTAATCAACACTACTAGCAGCCTACTAGTACCAATCCGGGACTTGGAGACAAGAATTGGATACAAGAGATGAACTAGGGTTTTGAGAGGAGATGATGCTGATGAATATGTTGATGGAGATTGCCCTCTCTCGATGAGAGGAGCGTTGGTGATGACTATGGTGATGATTTCCCCCTCCCAGGGGAAAGTTTCCCCGGCAGAACAGCTTTGTCGGAGCCCTAGATTGGATCCGCCAAGGTTCCGCCACGTGGCGGTGGAGTTTCGTCCGAGGAGATGGCTTATGATTTTTTTTCTCATCGAAAGACACCATATAGCAGAAGATGGCCATCGGAGGGCCACCAGGGGGCCCACAAGGTAGGGGGGCGCGCCCAAAGGGTAGGGCGCGCCCCCCACCCTTGTGGGCAGAGTGTGCCCCCCCTGGTGAACTTCTTTCGCTGAGTATTTTTTATATATTCTGAAAACGTCTTCCGTGAAGTTTTAGGACTTTTGGAGCTGTGCAGAATAGGTCTCTAATATTTTATCCTTTTCTAGCTTAGAATCCCAGCTACCGGCTGTAACAGCCTGGATTTTAGTCCTTTTCTTTTTCCTTTGATTTTCTTGGATTTCCTGATTAGATTTGCTTTTCCATGGCTATGTGGGTCTGACACTTGGGAAGATCATGTCTTCCTAGGTTTTCTAGTGGCTTGTCACCCTCATCATCATCCCAAGATCATCTCATTTCCATCCTTGACCTAACCCAATTTTCTTTGGTTGGTAATATTCCTTTTCTGATAAAGGAATAACCCTTAAAACTCTAGGTTGTGAAGCAACCTATATTTCTGTCACTTCTAAAATTCCCAAATAATTCTCGTAAATTTTTTGGGTCCTATATTCCTCAAATATGGCAAAATATTTCATTGCCATGTTCAAAAATAATCCTCCAATAATTCTTTTCCTATTCTGCCCTAAATGGCACTTTGCAAAGGAAGTGCTATTTATATTTTCTTGATTGACCCCAAATTTCTTGGACATCTTTCCCTGTACATATAATTGGCTCATGCCAAAATTCAACGCAATTTGCCTAGTAAATATTTTTCAGAAATTTTCCAAAGTTTCTGTCCAGGAAGGAACTTTGTGAAGGAACTATATTCTAGGCATATCCAAATGAGTTGCAATTTTGCAGGGTCTTTCCTAGGGTCAAATAATGACTCTCCACAAAATATTAGCTCATTTAACTCATCTATGTGAGCCCAGCTCCAAATCTTAATTTCTAGTCAGATTTTCAGTTTGTGAAGCAACTATATTTTATATTGCTTCAATTGAGCTGAAACTTTACCAGGACATGCTGCTACCTATATAAACTAATCCCAACAAGTTTTACCTCAATTGGTTGATCCAATTACCCAGTGTAATTTTTCCAAGTTTCTGTCCAAAATGAAGTTTTGTGAAGCAAGTGCCACTTTGGTATTTCCAAATGGCATGAAATTTTTACAGCAGCTTCATATCATCATAAAACCCCTCTCTGACAAATTTCAGCTCACAGAGATCAAGTATGTGAGTGCATCATCCAAATCCCCAATTCTGGCCAGTTTTGCACTTTCTACTGCAACCATCATCTAAACTCCTCCTCTTAGTATGATTTTTGGTGATTAGCATCACCTTAGCATGTGATCATTATCAGACAAACTAGTTACCACGTTACCAACTGGTTTAACCACAGCAAGTTACAAACACCTTGTTACTGAATTACTTTTGGAGCTAAGTGCAAATCTCTTCTTTGCCCCTGGACCGATTTATTTCTTCAGTTGGACTAAGGGCACCAGGGTCCATCCACTGGACATGGTTGGCCACGCCAAAGAGCGCCGCTTGCGCCAGTGCGCGTGGTGATCACGCTGGCGTCATGGCTGCAGGCGTGCTCTGGCTTGTTCCGGCCACTATGCTCATCTCCTCCCTCCTCCTCTCGACCTCAATTCATGTCCTGGAGCTTCCCTGTGATTGACTGCATCTCCCTGCATCGTAGCCTCATTGTGGTTCACCATTAATGTGCCGCTAGAGCAGTGCCCGTTCCATGCCCCTCCTCTGACCTCCATTAGTGCACTGCTCTAGCTCGGTTGTGAGCTCCAGAAGCCTCCCCGCGGCTATATAAGGCATGCCCGAGGTCCCCCGCTTCTCATCGCTCCCTCCCTCGCCTCATTTGCTCTCTGGAATCGCCCCACCTCGCCTCGGATCACCTCCGTCCTCCATGGCTGCCTTGGCCTCAGCATGATTCTAGCCAACCCAAGCTTCCTCTCGCCTCCCTGACCTGTCCATCGACTCCCCCTCGTCCCACTCAGCCGCCCCACCCTCTTGTCCCCCTCGCCGGAGCCCCTGCTTCGCCGAGTACCTCCACCGCCCGAGCTCTCTGTAGCCTCCTCGGTCGCCGCGTCTCACCACCTCTCCACCACTAGGTCCCTGATCTTCTACACCTCATAACTCCGCAACCGTAACTTCGATCGAGGTGAAACCAGCGCTCACTTCTTCGTCTCGTCGAGCTCTATCTTTTGGTAACATTTTCACTAGGTGTTCTCGCCGTGAAAATGACTATTTTGCCCTTGCCTCTAATCAGCCCCCTCCGAGAAAGAATCATCCGACACTTCATTCCGCGGCTTCACCGCACTTCTTCCTAGAGTCTCCGTCACCCCAGGCAAGCCACAATACCCACTTGCATGATAGTCATGCAGTAGCCATGGTTTTCAACTTGAATATTTATTAAATGATTGCTTGTTTAAAATATGGTTATCGTTGTTTCAGTAATGCTTCTGTGTTAGTGCTTACTTACTTGCTATATGGTTATGCACCTGGTTATCATGCCCTGCTAGTTGCTAGTATTACTTTCATATTGCCATGCTTGATAGTAGTGCATGATGGGTTGGTCATGTTCTTCGGTGCATGACTAATGTCGGTTACCGAGTACTGTTAATATGCATTGTTCCTTTACTGCTAGTTGCTAGTATTCTTTATGATTATGCTTGCTAGTAGTACCTGGTGATGTTGGTGATGGTCTTCGGTGCATAACTGCCATCTGTCCCGAGTACCGTTGTTATATATGTTTCATTGCATGCCGTTGGTTAAATGCTTGCATTGTTGTTATGTTCATGCATGATATTTATGGTTGATGCTAGTGGTCATGTTATGCTATGAGTAGTGTTGCACTTGTAATATTTATGCTCATCATTATGCCATGTTCAGTTGGAGATTATTCATAGTTGACATGGTGGATAGTTATGTTACATCTCGTGATTATATTGACATCATGCTCATGCTTTGTAAATGCATCATGTTATTTTATCATGACTTAGCATATTGCATTCAAGTTTAACCGGATTAAATTGAACTTGAACAACTGTTGGCTGAGTCATGGTGCCACCAAATCGATTTGACCAGTGCAACCACGCTTACCCTATGGGGGGGTCCTAACTGGGTCTATTGTCATGCCTCTCACCGGTGCCTCCCGCGAGGGAAGGTTATGCGCGGGCGCTACCCTGATCAGGTAGGACAGCATAAGCCTTGTGTGCCCGTGTTTGGTTTTGAGCTCATGTCCCCGTTTGGGGCCGTTTTTTCCATGACGGTGGCTGTTGGTGCCTTTGGTAGGCATGGGGCCACCCAGGACTTAGCCCAAAGGGGAGTTGGTCGGAGTGGCTAGGGAGCGTCATGGCAGTAGAACGGTTTTATCGGAACGCTTTGGTCCACCCGAATGGGAGTGCGAGGCCAAGGTTCCGTGGTGTGGGTACATTGTGCTAACCTCTGCAGAGTGTGTATGTTAAATCTATTGATAGCCGCGCCCGCGAATAAGGGCCCAGTTCGTGTCGGTCACACCGTGAGTCAACAATATTAATAATAACTTGATTAATGACAACCCCGGTTTGATGATGAGATAAGTTGGTTGTGATCGCCGGAAAGATCATCGTTTGCGACCAAGTGTTGGTCATGGTTGTGATCGTCGGAATGATTACCGTGGTATCGAGGATACCGAGTTGTTGGATATTCGTGATGTTGTGCGAGAATCATGGGTAAAGATCAAGCTCCTTGTGGTCATTTAATGATTACTACGGTATTGTTTATACCAAGCTTGATTTGATCCTGAGATGATCGTGTGATGTCCGAGGATGGTAAGTGATGCATGTGATGATTACGAAGTAACCCGAGCAGAATAAATGGTGCATGTAGTGTCATCATGTTGCATGCTAGTATCATCAGATTTATATGTTCTTGCCATGATCATATTGTTCTAGCAGTATTATGTTCATGTTGTTCATGTTATGTTATCCTGATGATCTCATGATAATTCCTGCTTAAACTGTAATTGCCATGCTGTTGTTTGTCTTGAATGCTTCTGGTTATTGTGACCTTGCAAGTACATTCAATGTACTGACCTAGCGTGTCATGCCAGCTTGCAGGTCGTGCCTGGATTGCTTGCTTGTTTGGTGTTGTTCCTGTGTTCGCGAGCTAGGATAAGCGTTCTAGCCAGAGTCCCTGCGGATTGGAGTTCACCACCGTTGTCGTTGTTCCGCTGCTAGAAGTTTTTCCGCTGCTTCGAGTTGTTCTGTTGCTGGCATAGAGCAACTGAGGATGACGTAGTGTCACCGTGCCGATGTTATTCATTGTAATATTGGAGACCTTGTAATCATATTCGTGTAATAATAGTAAGTTGGTTTGTTCTATGCTAAGTAGTGACGTATTCTAGAAGACTTCTCCTCAATCTCTGGGCTGGAATACGGGGCGTTCCGGTTTTCTCTGAGCCGGGGTGCCACACCGGCATTATCCCTCTTTATGTAAACCTTGTAAAATAAGAGAGAATAGGCATACGTATTGTGACATAATGTGTAATAACAACCCATAATGCAATAAATATCGATATAAAAGCATGATGCAAAATGGACGTATCATTGCTCATGCCATGCTTAATTAGCTAGGAGTTTATAATGGTTTACCTTGCGTGCCAGCATGCTATTAAAATGGTTGTGATATGGTATGATAGGGTGGTATACTCCTTTGAACGATTCGAGTGGCTTGACTTGGCACATGTTCACGCATGTAGTTGAAACAAAATCAACATAGCCTCCACGATATTTATGTTCTTGGTGAATTATATCCTACTCATGCTTGCATTCAGTGTTGATTAATTTTAATGCATGTTCATGACTGTTGTCGCTCTCTAGCTGGTCGCTTCCCAGTCTCTTTCTAGCCTTCACTTGTACTAAGCGGTAATAATGCTTGTGCATCCACTTCCATAAACCCCAAAAGTTATTCCATATGAGTCCACCATACTGATACGCCTCCAACGTATCTATAATTTTTGATTGTTCCATGCTATTATATTATCAACCTTGGATGTTTTATATGCATTTATATGCTATTTTATATGATTTTGGGGACTAACCTATTAACCTAGAGCTCAGTGCCAGTTTCTGTTTTTTCCTTGTTTTAGAGTATCGCAGAAAAGGAAAATCAAACGGAGCCCAATTAACCTGAAACTTCACGGAACTTATTTTTGGAACGAAAGCAATCCAGGAGACTTGGAAGACGTAAGGGAAGCATCGAGGAAGCCACGAGGCAGGGAGGCGCGCCCTACCCCCCAGGGCACGCCCCCCACCCTCGTGGGCCCCTCGTGGCTCCCCCGACCGACTTCTTTCGCCTATATATGTAAATATACCCTAAAAACATCGGGGAGCAGAATAGATCGGGAGTTCCGCCGCCAGAAGCCTCCGTAGCCACTGAAAACCAATCTAGACCCATTTCGGCACCCTTCCGGAGGGGGGAATCCCTCTCCGGTGGCCATCTTCATCATCCCGGCGCTCTCCATGACGAGAAGGGAGTAGTTCACCCTCGGGGCTGAGGGTATGTACTAGCAGCTATGTGTTTGATCTCTCTCTCTCTCTCGTGTTCTTGAGGTGGTACGATCTTGATGTATCGCGAGCTTTGCTATTATATTTGGATCTTATGATGTTTCTCCCCCTCTACTCTCTTGTGATGAATTGAGTTTTCCCTTTGAAGTTATCTTATCGGATTGAGTCTTTAAGGATTTGAGAACACTTGATGTATGTATTGCACGTGCTTATCTGTGGTGACAATGGGATATCATGTGATCCACTTGATGTATGTTTTAGTGATCAACTTGCGAGTTATGTGACCTCGTGAACTTATGCATAGAGGTTGGCACACGTTTTCGTCTTGACACTCCGGTAGAAACTTTGGGGCACTCTTTGAAGTTCTTTGTGTTGGTTGAATAGATGAATCTGAGATTGTGTGATGCATATCGTATAATCATACCCACAAATACTTGTGGTGACATTGGAGTATATAGGTGACATTAGGGTTTTGGTTGATTTGTTTCTTAAGGTGTTATTCTAGTATGAACTCTATGATAGATTGAACGGAAAGAATAGCTTCGTGTTATTTTACTACGGACTCTTGAATAGATCGATCAGAAAGAATAACTTTGAGGTGGTTTCGTACCCTACAATAATCTCTTCGTTTGTTCTCCGCTATTAGTGACTTTGGAGTGACTCTTTGTTGCATGTTGAGGGATTGTTATGTGATCCAATTATGTTATTATTGTTGAGAGAACTTGCACTAGTGAAAGTATGAACCCTAGGCCTGGTCTCAACGCATTGCAATACCATTTGTTCTCACTTTTATCATTAGTTACCTTGCTGTTTTTATATTTTCAGATTACAAAAACCACTATCTACTATCCATATTGCACTTGTATCACCATCTCTTCGCCAAACTAGCGCACCTATGCAATTTACCACTGTATTGGGTTTATTGGGGACACAAGAGACTCTTTGTTATTTGGTTGCAGGGTTGCTTGAGAGAGACCATCTTCATCCTACGCCTCCCACGGATTGATAAACCTTAGGTCATCCACTTGAGGGAAATTTGCTACTATCCTACAAACCTCTGCACTTGGAGGCCCAACAACGTCTACAAGAAGAAGGTTGTGTAGTAGACATCAAGCTCTTTTCTGGCACCGTTGCCGGGGAGGTTAGTGCTTGAAGGTATATCTTTAGATCTTGCAATCGAATCTTTTTGTTTCTTGTTTT
Organism: Triticum urartu; assembly: GCF_003073215.2. NCBI lineage: Eukaryota > Viridiplantae > Streptophyta > Magnoliopsida > Poales > Poaceae > Triticum > Triticum urartu. The sequence goes on along the minus strand of NC_053026.1, from coordinate 125,695,792 downwards.
AGCACTAGTTTAGTTTATAAAAGAAAACTGCAAAAAAAAGGAATTGAGTTTGCCTCATACGCTTCATCTTTTTAATATCTTTCGTGAGAATGATGGAAAGGAAAATTGTGCTCAAATGCTAGAATCAGAAGTCTATAAAATGTTTGGCACTAACTCTTTGAATGATGAGCATGATTGCAATGTTGTTAGTATGAACTCCTTGAATATCCATAGTACTAATGATGATTGCACTAGTCATGATGAAAATGTCTCTTATAAGCATGTCAACTTTTGTGGAATATATAGAGCCTGCAAGTACACACCAATTAGGGAAAATAGATTTTGCAAGAGGCATGAGTATTTGGAAACTAAATGGTTGCAAGAAAGGCTAGATGTTTGTGCTGAAAATTTAGAATTTCTTCACCATACTTGTGAACTTTGCAATGAACATGGTCATTTAAATCTCCAATGCAAATTGTTCCATGATCGTATCGTGTCCAAAAATTGTGATGATTTGATTTCCCTTGCACATCATAATGAACTTAGTTTGCTTTTGGGTTATGAAGAAATGAAACGTATAACTAAGCATATTCCAGAATATAACCTTGAGAAATTCCTCGATATTGATCTAGAAGAAATTTTTATGTATTGTGCGGTGAATTGCATTGAAAATCCTTATATTGCCAATTACATAAAGAAAAGAAAACAAATAGAGGATGAAGAGAATACTAATGAAAGGGAAGAGGCTTCCCAATATCCTCCTATTATTTCTTATGATGAATCAGGTAACGAGGAGGAGCCTTCTATTCAACCAATCTCATCAATAAGGAGCTCCAAAAAGAGGATTGAACCCACACATGATGTGAAGAAGAAAAAGAAAAGACGGAGAAGCAAAGGTAAAAATGTATCCCTCCCAAATGATGTTGCTCCTATTACTCATTGTGATGATGATAATTGTTCTACTATTGGTGCTATCCATACTATTAATGATGAGAGTGATTATGCTTATGATATGAAAAGGCCCAAGCTTGGGGATGGTATGTTTGATGAGAATGACATGTTTGAAAATGTATTTTCTGCAATTAATGTTAGTCCCAAGCTTGGGGATGCTATGTTTAATGAAGATGATATTTGTAGTCTCCCAAGTTTTGATATGCAAATTTATTATGATGATAGCATGCCTCCTACTTATGATGATTATATTGATGAAAGTGGGTTAGGAAGAGTGTCAACTTTAGGAAGTAATGATCCCACTATTTTGGAGGATGTTGAATCTTATTGTGATAATTATGAAAGTGGATTTGGAGATGCCATGACTTTATTTAGTAATGATTCCACTATCTTGGAAGAGGTTTCAATTGGTTATGATGAGAACAAAGTTGCTACCTATGATGATTATTGTGATGACACTTATGCTATAAAAATTAGTGATGATTATATTTATAAAACTTGTCATGATTATGATTACCCTTTTCTGAACATTACTCTTTTAATGTGGAAGCAATTTATAGTTTTCGAGTCTCTTATGATACTCCCACTATTCCGAATGAGAAGAATTTTGCTTATGTGGAGAGTAATAAAATTTCTATGCTTGTAGATCATGAAAAGAATGCTTTAGGTGCTGGTTATATTGTTTAATTCATTCATGATGCTACTGAAAATTACTATGAGGGAGGAACATATTCTTGTAGGAATTGCAATAATATCAAGTTTCATCTCTATGTGCTTAAAGTTTTGAAGTTATGCTTGTTTTGCTTTCCTATGCAAGTTGATTCTTGTTCCCACAAGTTGTTTGCTCACAAAATCCCTATGCATAGGAAGAGGATTAGACTTAAATGTTCTGGTCATATTCTTCATGATGCTCTCTTTATGTTACAATTCTTATCTTTCATGTGAGCATCATTGAAGTCATCATGCCTAGCTAGGGACGTTAAATGATAGCGCTTGTTGGGAGGCAACCCAACTTTATTTTTGTTCCTTGCTTTTTGCTCCTGTTTAGAAATAAATAATTTATCTAGACTCTGTTATGATTGAGTTTTTATGTTTTAATTAGTGTTTGTGCCAAGAAGAACCGTTGGGAAGACTTGGGGAAAGTCTTGTTGATCTTGCTGTAAAAAACAGAAACTTTAGCGCTCACGAGAATTGCTGCCATTTTTTACTGGAGAGTGATATTTAATTAATTATTTTTTAAGATGATTAATAGATAAATTCCTCACATCAAGAAATTTATTTTATAATTTTTGGGGTTCCAGAAGTTTGCGTTAGTTACAGATTACTACAGACTGTTCTGTTTTTGACAGATTCTGTTTTTCATGTGTTGTTTGCTTATTTTGATGAATCTATGGCTAGTAAAAGAGTTTATAAACCATAGACAAGTTGGAATAAATTAGTTTTAACACCAATATAAATAAAGAATGAGTTAATTACAGTACCTTGAAGTGGTGTTTTCTTTTCTTTCGCTAACGGAGCTTACGAGTTTTTTGTTAAGTTTTGTGTTGTGAAGTTTTCAAGTTTTGGGTAAAGATTCGATGGACTATGGAATAAGGAATGGCAAGAGCCTAAGCTTGGGGATTCCCAAGGAACCCCAAGGTAATATTCAAGGACAACCAAGAGCCTAAGCTTGGGGATGCCCCGGAAGGCATCCCCTCTTTCGTCTTCGTTCATCGGTAACTTTACTTGGAGCTATATTTTTATTCGCCACATGATATGTGTTTTGCTTGGGGCGTCATTTTATTTTATTTTGTTTTGCTTTCTGTTTGAATAAAATACCAAGATCTGAAATTCTTAAATGTCAGAGATTCTTCACATAGTTGCATAATTATTCGACTACTCATTGATCTTCACTTATATCTTTTGGAGTAGTTTGTCATTTGCTCTAGTGCTTCATTTATATCTTTTTAGAGCACGGAGGTGGTTTTATTTTGAAGAAATTGTTGAACTCTCATGCTTCACTTATGTTATTTTGATAGTCTTTTAGAACAACATGGTAGTTTTCTTTGGTTATGAATTTAGTCCTAATATGATAGGCATCCAAGAGGGATATAATAAAAACTTCCATACAAAGTGCATTGAATACTATGAGAAGTTTGATACTTGATGATTGTTTTGAGATATGAAGATGGTGAAATTAGAGTCATGCTAGTTGAGTAGTTGTGAATTTGAGAGATACTTGTGTTAAAGTTTGTGATTCCCGTAGCATGCACGTATGGTGAACCGTTATGTGATGAAGTCGAAGCATGATTTATTTATTGATTGTCTTCCTTATGAGTGGCGGTCGGGGACGAGCGATGGTATTTTCCTACCAACCTATCCCCCTAGGAGCATGCATGTAGTACTTTGTTTTGATAACTAATAGATTTTTGCAATAAGTATGTGAGTTCTTTATGACTAATGTTGAGTCCATGGATTATACGTACTCTCACCCTTCCACCATTGCTAGCCCCTCTAGTACCGCGCAACGTTCGCCGGTACCATAAACCCAGCATATACCTTCCTCAAAACAGCCACCATACCTACCTATTATGGCATTTCCATAGCCATTCCGAGATATATTGCCATGCAACTTTCCACCGTTCCGTTTATTATGACACGCTTCATCATTGTCATATTGCTTTGCATGATCATGTAGTTGACATCGTATTTGTGGCAAAGCCACCGATCATAATTCTTTCATACATGTCACTCTTGATTCATTGCACATCCCGGTACACCGCCGGAGGCATTCATATAGAGTCATATTTTGTTCTAAGTATCGAGTTGTAATTCTTGAGTTGTAAGTAAATAAAAGTGTGATGATCATCATTATTAGAGCATTGTCCCAAGTGAGGAAAGGATGATGGAGACTATGATTCCCCCACAAGTCGGGATGAGACTCCGGACGAAAAAAAAGAAAAAACAAAAAAAAGAGGCCATAAAAAAGAGAAAAGGCCCAAATAAAAAAATATAATAATAAAAAACAAAAAATGAGAGAAAAAGAGAGAAGGGGCAATGCTACTATCCTTTTAACACACTTGTGCTTCAAAGTAGCACCATGATCTTCATGATAGAGACTCCTATGTTGTCACTTTCATATACTAGTGGGAATTTTTCATTATAGAACTTGGCTTGTATATAGCAATGATGGGCTTCCTCAACTTGCCCTAGGTCTTCGTGAGCAAGCAAGTTGGATGCACACCCACTTAGTTACTTTTCGAGCTTTCATACACTTATAGCTCTAGTGCATCCGTTGCATGGCAATACCTACTCACTCACATTGATATATATATTGATGGGCATCTCCATAGCCCGTTGATATGCCTAGTTGATGTGAGACTATCTTCTCCTTTTTGTCTTCTCTACAACCACCATTCTATTCCACCTATAGTGCTATATCCATGGCTCACGCTCATGTATTGCGAGAAGATTGAAAAAGTTTGAGAACATCAAAAGTATGAAACAATTGCTTGGCTTGTCATCGGGGTTGTGCATGATTTAAATATTTTGTGTGATGAAGATAGAGCATAGACAGACTATATGATTTTGTAGGGATAGCTTTCTTTGGCCATGTTATTTTGAGAATACATGATTACTTTGTTAGTATGCTTGAAGTATTATTATTTTTATGTCAATATTAAATTTTTGTCTTGAATCTTTCGGATCTGAATATTCTTGCCACAATAAAGAGAATTACATGGATAAATATGTTAGGTAGCATTCCACATCAAAAATTCTATTTTTATCATTTACCTACTCGAGGACGAGTAGGAATTAAGCTTGGGGATGCTTGATACGTCTCCAACGTATCTATAATTTTTTATTGTTCCATGCTATTATATTATCAACCTTGGATGTTTTATATGCTATTTTATATGATTTTTGGGACTAACCTATTAACCTAGAGCCCAGTTGAAAGTGCAACTATCCCTAGGTGGTTTTGGTAATTCCTAACAACATATAGCTCATTGAGCTAATGCTATTCCAAGATTAATATTTCAGGAAAAGCTCAATGAATGGCATGGCATGGATGAGGAAAGTGGACCCCTCAAAATACGAAGGACAAAAAGATAGGCTCAAGCTCAAAGCTCAAGACTCTACATTTTATATTTTAGTGATCCAAGATCACATTGAGTCTATAGGAAAAGCCAATACTATCAAGGAGGGATGAGGTGTTGCTTGATGAGGTTCTTGCTTCATAGTGCTTAGTGATATGCTCCAAAACCCTCAACTACCTTCCCACATCCACATATGACCTAAACCAAAAGTCAAACTTGGCCCCACCGATTCTTTCTATCCGGCGCCACCGAGCTCAGATGTCATAGCCACTGCCACAAACCCTAGGCAAATCGGTCTCACCGATAGGGATCTCGGTCACACCGAGATGGGGTTGTAATCTCTCTGTTTCCCTTCGTAACGTTTTGGTCCTACCAAGATGAGCGATCGGTCCCACAGAGATTGCAATATAAACTCTCTGTTTCCCTTTTGTAACATTTTGGTCCCACCGAAATGAGCGATCGGTCCCACCGAGTTTACCTGACCAACTCTCTGGTTAGCTTATTACCAAAATTGGTCCCACCGAGTTTTTGTAATCGGTCACACCGAGATTACGTTATGCCCTAACCCTAACCATATCGGTCCTACAGAGTTGCATCTCAGTCCCACCGAAAATCCTAACGGTCACTAGGTTTGCTAAATCGGTCCGACCGAGTTTCTCAATTCGGTCTCACCGAGATTGGTAAATTGTGTGTAACGGTTAGTTTTCGTGTGGAGGCTATATATACCCCTCCACCCACTCTTCATTCATGGAGAGAGCCATCAGAACATACCTACACTTCCAATACACATTTTCTGAGAGAGAACCACCTACTCATGTGTTGAGGCCAAGATATTCCATTCCCACCATATGAATCTTGATCTCTAGCCTTCCCCAAGTTGCTTTCCACTCAAATCTTCTTTCCACCAAATCCATATCCTGTGAGAGAGAGTTGAGTGTTGGGGAGACTATCATTTGAGGCACAAGAGCAAGGAGTTCATCATCAACACACCATTTGTTACTTCTTGGAGAGTGGTGTCTCCTAGATTGGCTAGGTGTCACTTGGGAGCCTCCGACAAAGATTGTGGAGTTGAACCAAGGAGTTTGTAAGGGCAAGGAGATCGCCTACTTCGTGAAGATCTACCGCTAGTGAGGCAAGTCCTTCGTGGGCGATGGCCATGATGGGATAGACAAGGTTGCTTCTTCGTGGACCCTTCATGGGTGGAGCCCTCCGTGGACTCGCGCAACCGTTACCCTTCGTGGGTTGAAGTCTCCATCAACGTGGATGTACGATAGCACCACCTATCGGAACCACGACAAAAACATTTGTGTCTCCAATTGCGTTTTAATTCTCCAAACCCTTCCCTTTACATTCTTGCAAGTTGCATGCTTTACTTTCCGCTGCTCATAGACTCTTTGCATGCTTGCTTGAATTGTGTTAACATTGCTTGACTTGTGCTAAGATAGCTAAAATCTGCCAAAGACTAAAATTGGGAAAATGATAGATTTTTAATTGGTCAAGTAGTCTAATCACCCCCCTCTAGACATACTTTCGATCCTACAAGTGGTATCAGAGCCAGGTTTCCATTTGCTTTGATTTCCATAGCTTTTGGTGGTCATAGCCTTGGTTTCACAACCTAGGAGAGTATGGCGTCTAGCGAGGGAAATTACCACCATAGAGGTCCTTACTTTGATGGTACTAATTTTGCTAGTTGGAAGCATAAGATGAAAATGCATATTCTTGGACATAACCCCGCCGTTTGGGCTATTGTGTGTGTTGGCTTGCAAGGTGAATTCTTTGATGGGAGAGAACCAAATCGTGAAGCTACCGCGGAAGAGTTGAAGATGCTACAATACAATGCTCAAGCTTGTGATATCCTCTTCAACGGATTGTGCCCCGAAGAATTCAACAAAATCAGCGTCTTGAGAATGCAAAGTAAATTTGGGATACTTTGATTGATATGCATGAAGGTACCGACTCCGTCAAGGAATCCAAGTTGGATGTGCTTCAAAGTCAACTTGACAAGTTCAAAATGAAGGATGGTGAAGGTGTCGCTGAAATGTACTCTAGGCTTGGTCTTATCACAAATGAGATTGCCGGCTTAGGAAGTGAAGAGATGACCGACAAATTCATCATCAAGAAGATCCTAAGAGCCTTGTATGGAAAATACGATACCGTATGCACATTGATCCAAATGATGCCAAATTACAAAGATCTCAAGCCAATGGAAGTCATTGGAAGAATTGTTTCTCATGAGATGTCACTCAAGGATAAGGAGGAGCTCCATAACAAGTCAAGTGGTGCTTACAAAGCATCATCAAGTGAGAAACAAACCTTCAATGAAGAATTGAGATTAATGGTGAAGAACTTCAACAAGTTCTACAAGAATAGAAGCAAAGAGAGAAGTTCCAAGTCAAGGTCCTACAATGACAAAAGATCTTCTAGTCGAGAGCGAAACTGCTACAATTGTGGAAGACCCAGACACTACTCCAATGAGTGTACGGCTCCCCACAAGAGAAGAGAAGATTCTCCCAAAAGAAGAAGTAGAAGAGAAGAATCACCATCAAGGGAGAGAAGGAGTAGGGATGATCGATATGAACGAAGACCCTCACGGAGAAGCAAGGATTCGGAAAGGAAGGACAAGTCATCAAGGAGCTACACAAAACGAAGACATCAAGCTCATGTTGATGAATGGGTATCCGGCTCCGACTCCGACAATGACTCCGAGAGAAGCTATCACTCCGACTCCGAATATACTCAAGATGAAGGTTTTGCCGGTCTAGCACTTGTGTCAACCAACTCCTACGACATATTTGATTCACCAAATGAAGGAATTGGAAGATGCTTCATGGCCAAAGGTCCAAAGGTATCACACCCCGAGTATGTTGATTTCAATAGTGATGAAGATGACTTGTTAGGTGATGATGATTTACTTATTGACAACTATAGTGATGAATACTATGATGAAACGTCAATTCATCATGCTAATCAAGATGAAACGAATGACAATGATAAGGAGAAGATTGAGTCTCTAACTAAAGAACTAAACACTCTTAAGTTAGCTCATGAAACTATCTTAGGAGATCATCGAGAACTTTTAAGGACTCATGAGAAATTATGTTTTGAAAAGCTCAATGTCGATGTCAAAACCGGCGGATCTTGGGTAGGGGGTCCCGAACTGTGCGTCTAGGCCGGATGGTAACAGGAGGCAAGGGACACGAAGTTTTACCCAGGTTCGGGCCCTCTCGATGGAGGTAAAACCCTATGTCCTGCTTGATTAATATTGATGATATGGGTAGTACAAGAGTAGATCTACCACGAGATCAGAGAGGCTAAACCCTAGAAGCTAGCCTATGGTGTGATTGTTGATGTGTATGTTGTCCTACGGACTAAAACCCTCCGGTTTATATAGACACCGGATAGGGTTAGGGTTACATAGAGTCGGTTACAATGGTAGGAGATCTGAATATCCGTATTGCCAAGCTTGCCTTCCACGCCAAGGAAAGTCCCTTCCGGACACGGGACGAAGTCCTCAATCTTGTATCTTCATAGTCCTGGAGTCCGGCTGAAGGTATAGTCCGGCCATCCGGACACCCCCTAATCCAGGACTCCCTCAGCAGCCCCCGAACCAGGCTTCAATGACGATGAGTCCGTCGCGCAGATTGTCTTCGGCATTGCAAGGCGGGTTCTCCTCCAAATTCCATGTACCTGTTGAATAAAGTCCGGTTTCTTGTAGATGTTGCACTCCTTGGCTTCTGCGCCAAATAATGGCCGCTCCCCACGTGTTAAACGAATATGAAAGGTCTGAGTGTTTTTACATTCACACCCCTAGCCGCGTAAACAAGCTGACCTATTTAAGGAGACGAGGATTTAGATCCAAACCACACCTTCCCCCTTCGCGAGTGTTCATCAGAGCGCATTCGACAAAGATCCATTCCACCATGGCCAACCGTCGCGACTCCTCCTCCCGCCCTTCCAGCCCTAAGCCTGGATATTGGGAAAGATGCTCCATCCCGCATAGTGAGTTAGTGACGCTCCAGACCAAGGGATTTCTCCCCCCGACCTATATGATCCCGATTCGAGCCGGTCTTGCCGTCTATAATGGCGGAGAGCAAGCGGAGAGCGCCCCTAATCCCTCCAAAGGAGAGCGGGTGTGCCTCGTCCCTTATTTAATAAGGGGGCTCGGATTTCCAATCCATCCATTTCTCCAGGGGCTGCTGGAGTTCTACGGCCTCCAACTACATCATCTCACGCCTGCCTCAGTATTGCATATCGCGGGCTTTGTAGCCCTCTGCGAGCTGTTCTTGGGTGTTGAAGCTCATTTTGGACTGTGGAGGGAGCTATTTTGCCTCGTGCCCCGTTCCAAGAAGGGGTCTACATATCAAGTGGGCGGAGCCGAAGTATGGCGCATCGCCGGAACCGGCTATCTGTCCGGAACCCCAAAGAAGGCGTCCGAAGATTGGCCCTCGGAATGGTTTTACATAGAAGACGTCCCGCTGCCGGATCCTGTCCGGATCGGCCTCCCTGAATTCAACAATGCTCCCTTAAATAAGCGCCTAATCTGGCGCCCACGGAGCCCTCAGAGGGAAAGTGGCAGGGACGTTGTTTACCTGATGGGCCGGATAAGATTGTTAGCTCATTCCGGACTAACCATGATCGGGGTCATGGCCGCATGCATCATGCGAGGGGTGCAGCCACTACAGTATAGAGGCCACCCCATGTGGGATTTGAACGGGGAGGACGACACCACCCGCTACGGCCGTAAGGGGCCGGATTCGACCGCGGCTCTAATAAAGACCTTGTCCGCTCTGTACAAGGGAGAAGAGGAGGATTTTCTCCGCGTTGACCCAAAGGGTGGATTCTCCATGTACAATCCTCCAAGCTGGGTGAGTGATCACATCTTGCCCATCCGTTTTATATCCCCATTGTTAAATATTTAATCTTAGAGATTTCGACGCAGGAACTGTGCCAGGCTGTTAAAGAAATAAACAGCCCTCCTCCACAACCTGAGGACCCAGGACGGTCCCTCGACCCGGACTCGCAAGAGGATCCGGAGCTTTCAGTGGATCTGATTGATGGAGTGTTCCATCAATTGAGCAAGGACAACGCTCTGGTGGCCATTACGGCCGATTATCCAGGGCTAATCCCAGCCTCCCAGAAAAGGGAGACCGAACCTGTGGCGACAAGCCAACAAGGGGCCGCAGGGCCCCATGGGCAGAAAAGAGGTGCAGTCCGGACTGGGGCATCAGCGCAAAGGTATGGCGCACCCCCTTATCCCAGGTGTCGTACCTTCAGGGCATATTAACACTTGTGCTCTCTTCAGGACAAAGAGACCTCGCCGAACTATATTCGGAGAGACCGCCAATCGCGCCTCCACCAGCCAGGCTCCAAAGCCTGGCCCGGAAGCGGGGCCGAACACAAGGCGCGCACCGGACGCTCCTCCGACGGAGGATGTGGACAGGTTGTCTGCCACCAACTCTGAGGTGGAGAGTGCCATGAACCACAGGCGTCGCCGGACAATTCTTCGCGACGCTTGTTTCTCCCAAGAGGCGTTAGATGCCTTTAAGTCGGGAGATGCGTACCTCCGTGCCGCTCAAAATGGTCTAACCAGAGCCACGGAGCAATATGTAAAATACATACGGGTAAGAAAATTTTGGTAATTATATATATATACCAGTAGCCCCCGAGACTTGAAACAGTTAAAATAACTGATTTAAGGATCATTTGTTATGCAGGTTCTTACAGAAAAGAATTCTCTACTGTCCAAGGAGCTGGAAGAGTGCAAAGCCCAACTTGAGGCCGCACTAGCCGCGGCAGGGGAGCCTAAGGAGGCCCCCTCTGGTAATATACACTTCGAAAGATAAGTATTTTGCGAAGCACGGCTTTGGTGCGAATCTGACAAATGAAATTGCAGATGACGCCGGATTGGATCCGGAAAGGCAACACCTCCTACGCCAGCTAAAGGCTGGTGAGAGGGTGCTGTTAAAGGTGATGGGGGAGAAGAACGATCTCCGAGATGCCAACACCAAGCTGGGCGTCGAGCTGAAAGATGTTCGTGCCCAGCTGTCAGACTCCGTGAAGGAGAATCAGCGGCTTCGGCGTGGCATATTTAGTAAGTGCTTGAACGAACCTTTTGAAAGAAAGTTCGGCGGGGAAGTCGACTAACAGAGCAATGTCTGTAGGTGTGCTGACAGGTCGTCCTGCAGAGGAGATGCCCGGTTCTACGGGTGACCTTCTTCCCGAGCTCTCGCAACTGCTCGATCGAGTTCGGCAGGCGATGCGAGGCGTCACCCAGGCCCTGTAGCCATCCGTCTCCATGCCCGAAGGTCTTGGAGAGCTTGCGGAGAAGCTAAAAGGAGCATGGCGGCGCTTCCGATTGTGGAAGATATCAGCCTGCCGTCAAGGCGCTAGGGAGGCCCGGGCCATGGTGAAGACGCGGTACGCAAAGGCTGACCCCAACCACATGGCCGAGGTCGGTCCTATAGGGCCCGATGGGAAGGAGATCCCTGTAAGCATAGTATACGGCCAAGTAGAGTTGGCCGCAAAGTATTCCCAGCAGGACTGTAAATTAGACAGCCTGTTAGATGGTATTGAAGAGGAATACGATCAGTCAAAATGACTATGTAATTTAGTTGACATTTATAATGCCTTCTAGCCGGATTGTAGATCATTTGTCATGGTCGACCTTTTCGCTTCAGCCTCGGGACCTGACGGTCCGGAGTGTGTCCGAATTCCCATGCGGTTATATAGGAACCGGGGAATGCATGGAGACCAGGCGTAGGGGTCATTAGTGCGTGAACAGACAAGTGCCCGACTAGTTATGTTATATTACATGGTTAGTAAGAAACATCTTCCAGGGAGAATAGTTCCGTTAGGGGTTCCTTTCCCTGGGAGGCATGCCCTAAGGTGCATGTCCATGCTGCGAAAAGAAACGCAGGAAAAACATTTGGGGGCATATAGATAAAAATAAAAAAGATCATCTTTAGTTCACCGACTGAATATTCCCTTAAGAACGCTAGCTTTCGGCTTCACCCAGTCTGAGGTACACGTCCGGCTGACCCGACAGTAACAATCGCAGAGGTGCTCCCTTTACCACCTAGCCAAATAATCGGGAATGTAGGGGTAAGCACAGGAGCCAGGCAACCCAGCTTGGCCAAAACTTAAGCCATATTGATGCATATAATGGTGAATAAAAGGTACATGCCGAAGTGTGACGCATGTGTTGGGCATGAAGCCCGTATGAATAAGCTTCTGTTTAAATAAGCCCCCAGGTTTAATGAGCGCGGATGGCACGTCACTTTATGAGCCTTTAAGGGCTATAAGAGAGAGAGAGAGAAGAAGAAGAAGAGAAATGCAAGACAGAAAATATATAAAAAATGGACAGAGGAAGGAGATGAACATAGAGTCCGACGCTAGGCATAGAATCTTGGGAGACGGGCTGCGTTCCATGGGTTCGGCTCGAGTCGGTTATCCGATGCATCTCGCAGGCGGTACGCTCCACCAGTCAAGACTTGGTCAATTATGAAGGGACCTTCCCACTTGGGCTTGAGTTTGTCCTTTTTCTTGTCCGGTAGTCATAGAAATAATTCGCCAACGTTGTAATTTTTGGCCCATACTTCTCTGCTTTGGTATCTTCGAGCTTGCTGTTGATAGAATGCGGAACGGGCTTTTGCCACGTCACGCTCCTCCTCCAATGCGTCTAAGCTATCCTGCCGATAGAGCTCGGCTTCTCTTTCTTCGTACATGCGCACTCGAGGTGAGTCATGAATTATGTCGCAGGGCAAAACTGCCTCTGCGCCGTACACCATAAAGAATGGTGTGTATCCGGTGGTGCGATTCGGCGTGGTCCGCAGCCCCCAGAGTACGGAGTCGAGCTCCTCTACCCAGTGCGTGTTAGATTCCTTGAGGGACCGCACTAATCTGGGTTTAATGCCGCTCATGATAAGACCATTTGCACGTTCGACCTGGCCGTTAGTTTGTGGGTGATAGACGGAAGCATAGTCGAGCTTGATGCCCATGTTTTTGCACCAGAGTTTTACCTCGTCGGCCATGAAGTTCGTGCCGTTATCAGTGATGATGCTGTGGGGAACGCCGTAATGGTGTACGACCCCGGATATAAAGTCTATCACCAGTCCGGATTCGGCCGTCTTAACAGGCTTGGCTTCTATCCATTTGGTGAATTTATCCGCCATGACCAGTAGTATTTTTGCTTGTGGGTTCCGCCTTTAAGGGGTCCAACCATGTCAAGCCCCCAGATCGCAAAGGGCCAAGTAATGGGGATAGTTCGGAGGGCGATGGGTGGCATATGGCTTTGGTTTGCAAAGAGCTGGCAACCGGTGCATCGTTGGACTAAGTCCTGAGCGTCTGCCTGGGCCGTCGGCCAATAAAAGCCTGTACGGAAGGCCTTGCTTACAAGGGACCGAGCTGCAGCATGATGACCGCCCAGTCCGGCATGAATTTCAGCCAGGAGGTTCCGCCCCTCCTCTTCGGAGATGCACCTTTGAAGGACTCTGGTAGTGCTTTTCTTATAAAGCTCTCCCTCGTGGACTCTGTAGGCTTTGGATCGCCGCACTATGCAGCGTGCCTCATTGTGGTCCTCGGGGAGTTCCTGCCTAGTGAGGTACGCGAGGAATGGTTCTGTCCACGGGGCGATTACGGCCATTATTACGTGGGCTGAAGGTGTTATTTCATTGGCAGAGCCTCCGATTGTGTCAGAGTGTTCGGTGTCGGGCAGTGCGGTTGGGTCCGGGGTGTTATTGTTCGGCTCCCCTTCCCATACTACGGATGGCTTGAACAGCCTTTCCAAGAAGATGTTGGGGGACTACATCGCGTTTTGCGCCGATGCGTGCCAGGACATCTGCCGCCTGATTATTTTCCCGGGCTATATGGTGAAATTCAAGCCCCTTGAACCGAGCTGACATTTTTAGGACGGCATTGCGGTAAGCTGCCATTTTTGGATCCTTGGCATCGAAGTCTCCATTTATTTGGGATACTGCGAGGTTCGAGTCCCCGCGCACCTCTAGGCGTTGAATGCCCATGGATACTGCCATCCGGAGACCATGTAAGGGCCTCATATTCGGCTGCGTTGTTGGAGTCTGTGTACATAATCTGGAGTACGTATTGAACTGTGTCTCCTGTGGGGGACGTCAAAATGACGCCAGCCCCCAGTCCGGCCAACATCCTGGAGCCGTCGAAATGCATGATCCAATTTGAATATGTGCCATACTCTTTAGGAAGTTCGGCCTCCGTCCATTCTGCAACGAAGTCGGCCAAGACTTGCGACTTGATGGCTCGCCGTGGCTTATAAGTTATGTCGAACGGGAGGAGCTCAATGGCCCATTTTGCAATCCGGCCCGTTGCGTCACGGTTGTTTATAATATTGTTAAGTGGTACTTCCGAGGCTACTGTTATTGAACACTCTTGAAAGTAGTGTCGTAGCTTCCGGGATGCCATGAATACCGCGTACGCGATCTTTTGATAATGCGGGTACCGTGATTTGCAAGGAGTGAGGACAGTGGACACATAATAGACTAGCTTTTGAAGGGGGAATCTGTGTCCGTCCGCTTCTCGTTCGACGACGAGCACTGCGCTTACAACCTGATGTGTTGCTGCAATGTATAATAGCATTGGTTCGCCAATATTTGGCGCGGCCAGGACTGGGTTTGTTGCAAGTATGGCTTTTATCTCCTCGAGTCCGGCCGTGGCTGCATCCTTCCATTCGAAGTGTTCAGTGCGCCGAAGGAGGCGGTAAAGGGGTAGGGCCTTTTCTCCCAAGCGGGAGATAAAGCGGCTCAGAGCCGCCACGCATCCGGTTAACTTTTGTATTTGTTTGAGGTCCTTTGGGATATCCAGTTGCGACAGAGCTCGGATCTTGGCTGGATTTGCTTCGATTCCTCTACCGGATACAATGAAGCCCAAGAGCTTTCCGGCTGGAACGCCGAAAATGCATTTTTCCGGGTTGAGCTTGATGTCGTATGTTCGGAGGTTATCAAATGTGAGCCTCAAGTCGTCTACTAGAGATTCGACATGTCTTGTTTTGACGACCACATCATCTACATATGCCTCCACTGTTTTGCCGATCTGGCTTGCCAGACATGTCTGAATCATGCGCTGATATGTTGCGCCGGCGTTTTTGAGCCCGGAGGGCATTGTGTTGAAGCAGAATGGGCCGTATGGTGTGATAAATGCCGTTGCGGATTGGTCAGATTCTGCCATCTTAATTTGATGGTAGCCGGAATATGCGTCGAGGAAACACAACGAATCGTGTCCTGCGGTAGCATCGATAATTTGATCGATGCGGGGGAGGGGGAAGGGATCCTTTGGGAAAGCCTTGTTAAGGTCTTTAAAATCAACGCACAGGCGCCAGGATTTGTCCTTCTTTGGTACCATCACCAGGTTTGCTAGCCAGTCCAGATGTTTTATATCTCTGATGAATCCGGCCTCCAATAGCTTTGCTAGCTCCTCTCCCATAGCCTATCTCTTAGGTTCGGAAAAATGTCGAAGAGCCTGTTTGACAGGTTTGAATCATGTTTGGATATTTAAGCTGTGCTCGGCCAGCCTGCGTGGGATTCCTGGCATGTCTGAAGGGTGCCAGGCGAAAATGTCCCAGTTTTCTCATAGGAACTCTCGCAGTGCGGCGTCTACATCAGGGTTTAACTGCGCCCCGATGGAAGTTGTTTTATTTGGGTCCCTTGGATGGACTTGGAATTTTACTATTTCGTCCGCCGGTTTAAAGGAGGTGGACTTGGATCTTTTGTCGAGTACCACATCGTCCCTATTAACCATAGAGCGCAGCGCAGTCAGTTCCTCAGCCGCTAGGGCTTCGGATAGTGCCTCGAGGGCCAGTGCGGCTGGCTTGTTTTCGGCGCGGAGTGCTATGTCCGGATCACTAGCGAGAGTGATGATCCCATTAGGCCCGGGCATTTTGAGCTTCATGTACCGTAATGGGGTATTTCTTGGAAGATTGTAAACGCTTCCCGACCTAGCAGAGCGTGATAACCGGTGCTGAACGGAGCCACATGGAACGTGATCTGTTCGGACCTGTGATTATCCGGCGTGCCGAACACCACATCTAGTGTGATTTTTCCTGTACAGCGCGCTTACCGACTGGGGATTATTCCTCTAAAGGTTGTGCTGCTTCGCTCGATGCGGTTCCAGTCTATTTCCATTTTTTGAAGGGTTTCCTCGTAAATGAGGTTCAATCCGCTGCCGCCGTCCATGAGTACCTTGGTAAGACGAAAGCCATCCACTATTGGGCTGAGGACCAATGCGGCTGGTGCTCGGGCTGTTTGGAATTTAGGTTCATCACTGGCGTTAAAGGTAATAGCCGTGTCACTCCATGGGTTTATTGTTGCTACTTGGTAGACTTCGGCAAGGCTGCGGAGTGTCCTTTTTCGCATATTATTTGATGTGAAAGTCTCAAAGACTGTTAATACCGTATGGGTGTCTCTGGGGTGGCTTTCTGTGGCCTCCGGAATTAGGAGGTTTTCACCAATTTTGGCCACCTACCGGAGTATCCAACATGCTCCAAGGCTGTGAGTTGGTGTGGCGTCCTCTGTACTGTGAATTTTACAGGGTCCGTTAAGCCATCCTTCCAGTACGGTTCCATGCCCTATAGAGGGTTTTTGCTTTTTGGTATTTGACCTGGGTGTCTGGTTATGCTGCACCCTTTTATTTCGGACTGGGTTTGTATTTAGGGCCGGATTGTCCCAAAATTTTATTTTGGTTTTCCAGGCGCTTTCCATCGCACAATACTTTCGTACAATGGACGCCAAGTCAGTGAAGCGTGTGATATCACGGCGACTTATGGCGTTGAGTATTCCCTTGTCCGTGCAATTATTGCAGAAGATTAAGATTGTATCTTCCTCGCGGCAGTCCCTTAGCATGTTCTTAACCAGGAGGAATCTAGCCCAGTAATGATGTACTGTTTCATCGGGCTCTTGCATGATTTTGGATAGATCGCTTATGTTGGGGTGGGTGGGTGGAGTTAAATCCGAAGCCTCACCCCGTTTGAGGCTCAGAGGCCGAGGAATTTCTGAACTCGAAAATTTGGATCCCTGGGTGCTGTCCAATGAATCCAGCCCGTCGCTTGACTCTAAGTTCAGGTCTTGAGTGATATCCTCCCCTCCGCGGGTATCCGGCTTGGAGGGATCGGGAATCCGGACATAGCGAGTCCTTAAGATAGACGAAGGGTCGTTGCACTGTCCCTCTACCACGGCAACGTGATGGGTGACTTAGGGAGAGTTAATCTCTCTCAGATCGGTTTTAGGCCCAATCTGGTCGTAATCTGTAGCAACTCCCAGGGCGGCGAAGCAATCCAAGAGCTCGTTTATGGAGGAAAGCTCCACTGGATCTAACTGCTCGGCGAGTTCCGAACTGACATGAAGATTGTTTTCGATGGCTCGAGAGGTCATCGTCGGCGCAGAAGCCGAACATGCGGTCATAAGAAAACCACCTAGCCGGAGGGTTTGGCCGACAGCCAAAGCTCACTTAGCAATGGTGCCGTCTTTAAAGACGGGGCAAGGCATCCTTCCTGATGGCGACGACACAGAGGAACTCTCAATGAAAGCACCAATGTCAGTGTCAAAACCGGCGGATCTTGGGTAGGGGGTCCCGAACTGTGCGTCTAGGCCGGATGGTAACAGGAGGCAAGAGACACAAAGTTTTACCCAGGTTCGGGCCCTCTCGATGGAGGTAAAACCCTACGTCCTGCTTGATTAATATTGATGATATGGGTAGTACAAGAGTAGATCTACCACGAGATCAGAGAGGCTAAACCCTAGAAGCTAGCCTATGGTATGATTGTTGATGTGTATGTTGTCCTACGGACTAAAACCCTCCGGTTTATATAGACACCGGATAGGGTTAGGGTTACATAGAGTCGGTTACAATGGTAGGAGATCTAAATATCCGTATTGCCAAGCTTGCCTTCCACGCCAAGGAAAGTCCCTTCCGGACACGGGACGAAGTCTTCAATCTTGTATCTTCATAGTCCTGGAGTCCGGCTGAAGGTATAGTCCGGCCATCCGGACACCCCCTAATCCAGGACTCCCTCACTCAACCTTGAGCAAGAGCATGAGTTATTAAAGGCAATCAATGACGATCTTCGCAAGAAAAGTTCTTCTTACATTGCCAAGCGCTTACTCTTATGCACTTACATGCCTCAAGTCAAGTCTAGTAACAAGAACAAGAAGGATTCTTCTTCTAGTAGTAACAATAATCATGCTAAATCCAATATTGTTGCTTCTAGTAGTTCTCTTGATTCCACTAATGATTCTCTTAGCCAAGTTACACTTGAGCAAGAAAATAGCTTATTGAAGGGAATTATAAAGAAAGGTGTTTACAAGAGCCTTGCCGGGAGTAAGAAATTCGAGGAAATTGTAAGCAAGCTAGGAAGGCACTGGAAGAATCAAGGTATTGGTTTTGAACGAAAGTTCAATGCCAATGGAGTTGAGTGGGAAGAAGATCAATACCCCAAGACGAAGTTTGTTCCTCAACAAGAGAAGTATGATCCTACTTCTTTCAAAGGGACACAAGCTCAAGATGATCTTCCACCACAAGACCACAAGCAAAAAGGCAAGGACAAGCTTCAAGAGGAAATTGATGCATTTGAAGAAGCTCCTAAGGCCTTGGTCAAGTGGGTTCCCAAGACTACATCAAGTTCCACTTCATCAAGTACAACTACAACTCCGAGGATTCCCATCAAGATGGCATGGATCCTGAAGAAGAAGAACTAGAGAGTTCTTGAGGGTGACTTCGCCAACATACTTCACTCTTATCATTTTGGCAAGAACGAGTGCAATCAACTTCCACATCTTGCACTAGTTCAAGGAGTCACAAACCCTCTTGTTGGTAAGACAAGGGACAAGGTAACCTAAAGCTTTCATAGACATCATCTTATGTGTGCATCACTCTATGTCTATGGATATCCTTGTTTGTTCCTTGTGGGACTAACCCGTGTAGGTATTGAAAGTGCAACTCACTCCAAAGGATAGCTCCAAATGATCTACATCAACATTGAGCATCCACATCTTCAACATCTACATGAAGTCATCATCGACAAAACCCAAGGTTAGTTCATCCCTCTTAGGGGGGATCTCACATCTAGGGGGAGCTTTACTCTAACAATTGAGTTAAAGCAGCTCTAATGGTGTGAACACAACAATGCTTTATGTAAAAGTGGTAACCCCACTTGTGCTTAAACGATGAGTATGACCTATGATCAAATGTTCTCATTTGACTCCTAAGTCAACATACTCATATATAGATGACCTAGTCATCGCCAATTGCTTGATAGATGCTAGAATTGTTTGTGCATGCTTTGCCACATATTTCATTTTTCATTTTATTGTGTGAGCATGTTGGTTGCATAATTTAATCATTTGAGGACATCCACTTGTTGTTTTGATTGATTGGTTTCCTTTTCTTTTGGCCAAGTGGATGGACAAGAATGCCTAAGAACCTTCTCCAGCTATCTATGCTTTTCTCGTCTCAAAGTCTATTCATGCTACATCACAAAATTTGATCAAGTCAGATTCGAACCACTCTGTGTGAGGAGCACTCGGAGTGCTTGATTCGTCATAGACTTAAACTTCCAAAACTTCTTTATGCGTTTCAGTCTGACCGATTCATCCATTTCGGTCATACCGAGATCACTAAGTCAATCTAGGTTTTCAATCTCGGTGCAACCAATTTGAACTTTTCGGTCACACCGAGTTGCAGCAACTGCTTGCAGTTATCCATCTCGGTGCCACCGAGTTGCTCCACTCGGTCACATCGACAGGGTCGGGCTATATATACCCACGGGCAAAATTTTGGGAATTTTCTCCAAACTCTTTCGCCCGCGCTTAGCCAGCTCTGCCTCCAGGGTATCCGGATCGTCCTCCTCGTCGCTAGTTGCCTCCTGCCGCTAGTCTCCACCGCCGTCCACAGGAATCATCCCCGCCGTTGCCGCCGTAGCGAGTTCATCGCCGAACTAGGGTATGGACTTGATCACTGTGCTATCCTTATCTGATTCCTAGCACATTGTGTTCGCCATGAATCTTGCCACGATTGAAATTATCTTATCCAGTCAAAACACACCGTAGATTAGAGATGATTTGAAAATTTAGGGTTAGGTTTCCACCGAAACCATCTCGGACCAACCGAGTTGTGGAACTCGGTACCACCGATTCGGCTTAGGCCATTGCACATGCGATTCTCGGACTGACCGAGAATTGCAAATCGGTGTGACCGAGTTCAGGACTTTGTGAAACCCTAGCAGTCTCGGTGCCACCGAACTGTGACTCGGTCTGATCGAGTTCACTAGTTTAGGTTCCAAAAGCTGCTTCGGTATCACCGAGTTTACAAATCGGTTGATCTGAAATGCTTTTTGAGGAAAACTAAAACTAAGTTTTTGATTCATTCTTTTGCAAAAACCTCTGTATTTTTTGATGCTCATCCATTCTACCTCATCTATAATCTATTCACAGGGTCAGTTGTCAGAGATTGCAATATGTCTGATCAAAGTGACAGCCAGAACAAGTCAGAGGAGTAGGTTCACTTGAGTGAGGGCACTAGTCCCTCTAGCAGCTGAGATGATGGCAGCAGGAGCACACCAAGCAATCTGCCAAAGGCTGCCACCAGGGCTAGAAAGAAGAAAAATTCTGAATCTGAGGATGAACACTATGTGGCAGTTGAGGATGAGGCCACTTCCAGGAAGAAAGTGGTTAAAAAGGAATATAGCACTGCTGCTGCCACTAAGCCTGGTATGAAGACCAAAGTACCTGCAAAGAGAATTCCCATGTCTAAAGCCAGAGCCTCTACTCAAGTACCTTTGGAATCTGAACCCAGAGAGGGTGCTGCAGAAGGGAAGAAGAGGAAATAGAGGGTCAAGAAGACCACTGCCAGAGTGCTTGGGAGATCCTCAATCATGAGAGACTCTGAAGAGGAAGAGGAAGAAGATGCTGCACCAGCACCTAAGGCACAGAAACTTATGGGAGATGCCATAAGGTCAGGGGCTGCTTCATCTAAGCCCAAAGAAGCTTCTAAGCCAGCTGCTCCAAAACCCAAAACTGCACCAAAGAGGAGTACCAGGAACATTCCAGCTGCAGAGAAGAACAAGGCCCCAATGCCTGAAGCTGCAATGGAAGAAGAAGATGATTCTGTTGTCTTGAGGAAATTGAAGACAAAAATTCCAGATCACAATGATGCTCATCCAGTTGTAGAGAACATGAAAGTCAGGAAGGACTCTGGTCTAAGGCTATGGAGAGAGTCTGATCCATATGCCACCAGGAGAAGGACTGCTATGGACTACAGGTTCCATACAAAGGAACAACAGGACTTCTATGAGACCATCTTGCTTGACAAGAAGCCCATAGTGTGTGACATGAGATGGGTCAATTGGACATTCGTTGAGGAAAATGAGGATCACTTCCCTGGTGTATATGACAGCTTCAAGGCTTGTGGAGTTGATGAGTTTGTGGCTCAGAATCTCACAAAATGGAATGATGAGCTCATCATGCAGTTCTACTCCACAGCTCACTTCTACCCAAATGGAAGGATTGTCTGGATGTCTGAAGGCACTAGGTACCAGTCAACGGTTGCTGAATGGGCTAAGTTGATCAATGCTCCAAAAGAGAGTGAAGATGACTTGGATGTCTATGCCAAGAAGAAGAAGGATCACAACTCCATGGCACGCATGTACAAGGAGATCCCAGATGCTGCTCTTGAGACACATAAGTTTGAATCTGTACATTACCTTCTGTCAGGATTGCCAACTATCAACTGGATCCTCAGGCACACTCTCTTGCCAAGGTCAGGAGATCACAAGATGATCAGAGGCCATGCAATAAACTTGCTTCACATCTTTGATGTCCCACAGAAGTTCAAAGTCATGAGCCTAATAGTGGAAACCATAAAGAGGACAGCTGCAGATCAGAAGAGGAGTTGTGGGTATGCCCCACAGATCCAGGAGCTGATTAACTCCAAGATGGGCACTGGCACATATCTGCTGGACAAGGAGCACCTGCCCATCTACCCAGAATTTGAGGACAACACTGTGGTGATGGATGAAAATGAACCATCTTCTGTGCATGCACAAGCCAAGAAGGAGAAGGCAAAGGCTGAAAAGGCTGCAAGTATACCAACTACTGAAGAAGCGTCTCAGTATCTTCTGAAGAGCAAGCAAGATCAGCTTGGCTACTTGATTGCCTCCACTCTGAGGATTGAGAAGGGACTGGCCACCCTGACTCAAAACCAGGAGAGCTTGGAAAGGATCGTAGAGCAGAAGTTCTATGACTTGGATGTGAAGGTAACTGAGATCCAGTCTGTTGTGGAGCAACTTCAGGATGATATGCAGGAGAGGAAGGGGAAGACAACCACTGATGCATTTGCCAGAGTGCCTAGAGCTCAGAGGTCTGCTGCAGTGCCTGTTCCAGACACCAGCGCCACTTCATCTGCACCAGCTACAGCTTCAGTGCCACCAGCTCCAGCACCTACTCCATCAGCTCCATCTACATCGACTGAAGCCTTCGTTCTTGGAGTTATCCGGACACCACCACCTAAAGACCAAGCCTGAGACACGATTTAGTGCCATGCATTTTCTAGGAACTTTTTGGTAACTTGTTGCCAAAGGGGGAGAAAAATGTATAGATCATAGGCTTCGAGAGAGAGCGTTGCCTTTTATTCTCTCTTGCTTTGGTGGTTGAACTTTATTTGCTTGTTTGAGATACTTTCTGTCTATGTGATACTTGGATGATCATGTGTGTTTGATCATATGCTACATTAATGCTTGTTGGATGACATTATCATTTTATCCCTATATGATCATTCACTTTGCTTGGTGATGAGTGCATGTATTTAATTATTATCATTTTGAGCACTCCACCAAGATGTATGTGACATGGAAGAGTAACCCATGAGCCTAATTCTCTCTGCATTTACAGTCCAAAGCAAATCATAAACTATGCACAAATTTAGGGGGAGCTCTTGCTTTTCACATACTTCTCAAAGCGACAATGTTTTTCACTCTTATTATCATTCCTCGAAGCTTTGATCTATATGTTGTCATCAATTACCAAAAAGGGGGAGATTGAAAGTGCAACTATACCTAGGTGGTTTTGGTAATTCCTAACAACATATAGCTCATTGAGCTAATGCTATTCCAAGATTAATATTTCAGGAAAAGCTCAATGGATGGCATGGCATGGATGAGGAAAGTGGACCCCTCAAAATACTAAGGACAAAAAGATTGGCTCAAGCTCAAAGCTCAAGACTCTACATTTTATATTTTAGTGATCCAAGATCACATTGAGTCTATAGGAAAAGCCAATACTATCAAGGAGGGATGAGGTGTTGCTTGATGAGGTTCTTGCTTCATAGTGCTTAGTGATATCTTCCAAAACCCTCAACTACCTTCCCACATCCACATATGACCTAAACCAAAAGTCAAACTCGGCCCCACCGATTCTTTCTATCTGGCGCCACCGAGTTCAGATGTCATAGCCACTGCCACAAACCCTAGGCAAATCGGTCTCATCGATAGGGATCTCGGTCACACCGAGATGGGGTTGTAATCTCTCTGTTTCCCTTTGTAACGTTTTGGTCCTACCGGGATGAGCGATCAGTCCCACAGAGATTGCAATGTAAACTCTCTGTTTCCCTTTTGTAACATTTCGGTCCCACCGAAATGAGCGATCGGTCCCACCGAGTTTGCCTGACCAACTCTCTGGTTAGCTTATTACCAAAATCGGTCCCACCGAGTTTGTGTAATCGGTCACACCGAGATTACGTTATGCCCTAACCCTAACCATATCGGTCCTACAGAGTTGCATCTCAGTCCCACCGAAAATCCTAACGGTCACTAGGTTTGCTAAATCGGTCCGACCGAGTTTCTCAATTCGGTCTCACCGAGATTGGTAAATTGTGTGTGACGGTTAGTTTTCGTGTGGAGGCTATATATACCCCTCCACCCACTCTTCATTCATGGAGAGAGCCATCAGAACATACCTACACTTCCAATACACATTTTCTGAGAGAGAACCACCTACTCATGTGTTGAGGCCAAGATATTCCATTCCCACCATATGAATCTTGATCTCTAGCCTTCCCCAAGTTGCTTTCCACTCAAATCTTCTTTCCACCAAATCCATATCCTGTGAGAGAGAGTTGAGTGTTGGGGAGACTATCATTTGAAGCACAAGAGCAAGGAGTTCATCATCAACACACCATTTGTTACTTCTTGGAGAGTGGTGTCTCCTAGATTGCTAGGTGTCACTTGGGAGCCTCCGACAAAGATTGTGGAGTTGAACCAAGGAGTTTGTAAGGGCAAGGAGATCGCCTACTTCGTGAAGATCTACCGCTAGTGAGGCAAGTCCTTCGTGGGCGATGGCCATGATGGGATAGACAAGGTTGCTTCTTCGTGGACCCTTCATGGGTGGAGCCCTCCGTGGACTCGCGCAACCGTTACCCTTCGTGGGTTGAAGTCTCCATCAACGTGGATGTACGATAGCACCACCTATCGGAACCACGACAAAAACATCTGTGTCTCCAATTGCGTTTGAATTCTCCAAACCCTTCCCTTTACATTCTTGCAAGTTGCATGCTTTACTTTCCACTGCTCATAGACTCTTTGCATGCTTGCTTGAATTGCGTTAAGATTGCTTGACTTGTGCTAAGATAGCTAAAATTTGCCAAAGACTAAAATTGGGAAAACGATAGATTTTTAATTGGTCAAGTAGTCTAATCACCCCCCCCTCTAGACATACTTTCGATCCTACACCAGTGCTAGTTTCTGTTTTTTCCTTGTTTTAGAGTATCGCAGAAAAGGAAAATCAAACGGAGCCCAATTGACATGAAACTTCACGGAACTTATTTTTGGAACGGAAGCAATTTAGGAGACTTGGAGTAGACGCCAGGGAAGCCTCGAGGAAGACACGAGGCAGGGAGGCGTGCCCTACCCCCTGGGCACGCCCCCACCCTCGTGGGCCCCTCGTGGATCCCCTGACCAACTTCTTTCGCCTATATATGTCCATATACCCTAAAAACATCGGGGAGCAGAATAGATCGGGAGTTCCACCCAGAAACCTCTGTAGCCATCGAAAACCAATTTAGACCCATTCCGGCACCCTGTCGGAGGGGGGAATCCCTCTCCGGTGGCCATCTTCATCATCCCGGTGCTCTCCATGATGAGAAGGGAGTAGTTCACCCTCGGGGCTGAGGGTATGTACCAGTAGCTATGTGTTTGATCTCTCTCTCTCTAGTGTTCTTGAGGTGGTACGATCTTGATGTATCGCGAGCTTTGCTATTATATTTGGATATTATGATGTTTCTCCCCCTCTACTCTCTTGTGATGAATTGAGTTTTCCCTTTGAAGTTATCTTATCTGATTGAGTCTTTAAGGATTTGAGAACACTTGATGTATGTCTTGCACGTGCTTATCTGTGGTGACAACGGAATATCATGTGATCCACTTGATGTATGTTTTGGTGATCAACTTGTGAGTTCTATGACCTCGTGAACTTATGCATAGGGGTTGGCACACGTTTCGTCTTGACTCTCCGGTAGAAACTTTGGGGCACTCTTTGAAGTTCTTTGTGTTGGTTGAATAGATGAATCTGAGATTGTGTGATGCATATCGTATAAGCATACCCACAGATACTTGAGGTGACATTGGACTATCTAGGTGATATTAGGGTTTTGGTTGATTTGTGTCTTAAGGTGTTATTCTAGTACGAACTCTATGATAGATTGAAAGGAAAGAATAGCTTCGTGTTATTTTACTACGGACTCTTGAATAGATCGATCAGAAAGAATAACTTTGAGGTGGTTTCGTACCCTACAATAATCTCTTCGTTTGTTCTCCACTATTAGTGACTCTAGAGTGACTCTTCGTTGCATGTTGAGGGATAGTTATATGATCCAATTATGTTATTATTGTTGAGAGAACTTGCACTAGTGAAAGTATGAACCCTAGGCCTAGTTTCAACGCATTGCAATACCGTTTGTGCTCACTTTTATCATTAGTTACCTTGCTATTTTTATATTTTTAGATTACAAAAACCATTATCTACTATCCATATTGCACTTGTATCACCATCTCTTCGCCGAACTAGTGCACCTATACAATTTACCATTGTATTGGGTTTGTTGGGGACACAAGAGACTCTTTGTTATTTGGTTGCAGGGTTGCTTGAGAGAGACCATCTTCATCCTGCGCCTCCCACGGATTGATAAACCTTAGGTCATCCACTTGAGGGAAATTTGCTACTGTCCTACAAACCTCTGCACTTGGATGCCCAACGTCTACAAGAAGAAGGTTGTGTAGTAGACATCACATACCTTCCTATATGCGGTATCTACCTTTCGTTCCAAATAAATTTGTATGTGCCAAACTCTAAACCTTCAAATGAAATTTTGTTTTGTATGCTCGAATAGCGCTTGTATCAACTAGGGTTGTCTGTATCTTCCATGCTAGGCGGGTTATTCTCAAGAGGAGTGGACTCCGTTCCTCACTCACGAGAAGATGGCTGGTAACCGGGATGCCCAGTCCCATGCTCTAACTAAATCAAAATAATTGCAAATAAAAATCCTCAGGATTGTTGTTAGTTGGAGGCACCCGTTGTTTCGGACAAGCCATGGATTAATGTTTGTTGGTGGTAGGGGGAGTATAAACTTTACCATTCTATTTGGGAACCGCCTATAATGTGTGTAGCATGGAAGATATCGAGATCTCTCGGTTGTTATGTTGACAATGAAAGTATACCACTCAAAATATTATTCATCTCTATTTCAAAATTGAGCTCTGGCACCTCTACAAATCCCTGCTTCCCTCTGCGAATGGCCTATCTATTTACTTTTATGTTGAGTCATCACCCTCTTATTAAAAAGCACCAGTTGGAGAGCACCGCTGTCATTTGCATGTATTATTATTAGTTTACATTGAATATGACTGTGACTGGATCTCTTTTACCATGAATTACAATGTTTGGTCAGTCCTTGAACTTCAAAGGTGCTCTGCATTTATGTTTTGCGGTCTCAGAAAGGGCTAGCGAGATACCATCTTGTTATATCATATTATGATTGTTTTGAGAAAGTGTTGTCATCCGAGATTTATTATTATTGCCCACTAGTTGATTATGCCATTAATATGAGTAAACATGAGACCTAAGTGTTATTGTGAATATGGTTAGTTCATAATCTTTGCTGAAAACTTGAATGATGGCTTTACATATTTACAACAACAAGAGCAAACAGAGTTTGTAAAAGTTTTTCTTTATCACTTTCAGTTTGTCAACTGAATTGCTTGAGGACAAGCAAATGTTTAAGCTTGGGGGAGTTGGTACGTATCCAACGTATCTACTTTTCCAAACACTTTTGCCCTTGTTTTGGACTCTAACTTGCATGATTTGAATAGAACTAACCCGGACTGACGCTGTTTTCAGCAGAATTGCCATGGTGTTATTTTTGTGTAGAAATAAAAGTTCTCAGAATGACCTGAAACTTCACGGAGAATATTTTTGGAATATATAAACATATTGGCGAAAGAATCAAGGCCAGGGGGCCCATACCCTGTCCATGAGGGTGGGGGCACGCCTACCCCCTGGGCGCGCCCCCCTGCCTCGTGGGCCCCCTGGAGCTCCACCAACCTCAACTCCAACTCTATATATTCACGTTCAGGGAGAAAAAAAATCAGGGAGAAGGATTCATCATGCTTTACGATACGGAGCCGCCACCAAGCCCTAATCTCTCTCGGGAGGGCTAATCTTGAGTCCGTTCGGGGCTCCGGAGAGGGGAATCCGTCGCCATCGTCATCATCAACCTTCCTCCATCACCAGTTTCATGATGCTCACCGCCGTGCTTGAGTAATTCCATCGTAGGATTGCTGGACGGTGATGGGTTGGATGGGATTTATCATGTAATCGAGTTAGTTTTGTTAGGGTTTGATCCCTAGTATCCATTATGTTCTGAGATTGATGTTGCTATGACTTTGCTATGCTTAATGCTTGTCACTAGGGCCCAAGTGCCATGATTTCAGATCTGAACCTATTATGTTTTCATGAATATATGTGAGTTCTTGATCCTATTTTGCAAATCAATAGTCACCTACTATGTGTTATGATCCGGTAACCCCGAATTGACAATAATCGGGACCACTCCCGGTGATGACCGTAGTTTGAGGAGTTCATGTATTCACTAAGTGTTAATGCTTTGGTCCAGTACTCTATTAAAAGGAGGCCTTAATATCCCTTAGTTTCCAATAGGACCCCGCTGCCATGGGAGGGTAGGACAAAAGATGTCATGCAAGTTCTTTTCCATAAGCACGTATGACCATATCCGGAATACATGCCTACATTACATTGATGAAATGGAGCTAGTTCTGTGTCACCCTATGTTATAACTGTTGCATGAGGAATCGCATCCGACATAATTATCCATCACTGATCCATTGCCTACGAGCTTTTCACATATTGATCTCTGCTTAGTTACTTTTCCGTTGCCACTATTACAATCACTAAAAAAACTATTACTATTACCTTTGCCATCGTTACTGTTACTTCCATATTACTTTGCTACTAAATACTTTGCTACAAATATTAAGTCTTTCAGGTGCGGTTGAATTGACAACTCAACTATTAGTACTTGAGAATATTATTTGGCTCCCCTTGTGTCGAACCAATAAATTTGGTTGAATACTCTACCCTCGAAAACTGTGGCGATCCCCTATACTTGTGGGTTATCACCGCTTGACACTGCCAAAATGATTCCGTTCCCAGTTTGTCAAATCATCAGCCAGCCCATGCAGCTTTGCATGGATTGATTCGACCAAATCTCCCGGGATCTGAGCCCGTCCATTCTCCACCACCGCATGTAGCATTGGGTCCCTATCCCAACACAGCTCGTATTTAAATGGATGTGGGCCCCTTCTGCATGCATGCACGTCGCGCATCTGTAGTAGAATGGGAATATGATCCGATGACGCTGCACTCTTGTGCTCAACGTTGGCGTTTGGGAAAGCTGATACAAATGCTGAATTTGCAACGCCTCTGTCAAGCCGTACCCTGGTATAGGTTCCTCCCACTACCTTTTTTCAAAAGTCCAACTTGTGCCTGTGTATCTGATATCAGTTAGCCCGCGGGTGTCAAGAGCGTCCCGAAATAAATCCATCTGGGCCTGACTTCTGTTCCCAACTCCGTCATGTTCATGGGCGTAGATGACTTCATTGAAATCCCCGATGGCTACCCATGGTAACATGCTGACTCCTGTAATTCCTCGGAGCATATCCCATGTTTTATATCTATGGTTTACTTGTGCCTCCCCATAGACAAAAGTTACCCATATTTGTAAGTCAACAAGATCCTCAACAGAAACATCAATGTGATACTCAGAATAACCAAGAACTTCAACTTTTATTGAATCCTTCCAAAAAAATCCTAGACCTCCACTTCTACCAGAACTGCTAACCGCATAGCTATGATCGAATCCAAGAGTACCTACCAATCTCTCAACACGAGAACCCTCTATTTGAGTTTCTAAGATACATAATATAGAGGGGGCATACTGCTTCGTTAGATCACGAAGCTCTCGAACTGTCGCTGGTTTGCCAGCCCCACGACAGTTCCAACATAGTATACTCATTGCGCTAGGCGCGACTCCCCTTGGGAGCCCGCCAAACGCGCATTTATTGGTTTGTTTGTTGTGGGATTCTTCTCCTTTGCCTTCTCAGGGATCTGTGGTATCGACTTGTTTTTCTTTGGATCCTGTTTTGAAGAGGGGCTCTCCAGCATTGTTGGGGGTGGGAGGGCAAGGAGGTTGCTGCCCTCCAGGGCTTGGTTGCTAGCTGGCAGCGACGCTGCCGTAGCTTGGGGGCTACCCGCTGTCTGTTTCTATCCACCTCTTCCATCTCAGTATCTGCAGGTTTGCCCATCGCGGGTTCATCATCATATGATTGGTGATCTTGATTGTTTCCCCTGCCTCGTCCTCTGCCTGGCCCAAGCGGCCTCTGCCTCGTCCACCACCTGATTCCCTGCCTTCACCTGGTCCACGCCCTGGACCTCTGAACCATGCTGCATGAAGGTCTTTATATACCAGAGCTCCCAGAAGGTGGATTCCATCACCATATTCCTTGTATTTGTGGCCCAAGTGACCACACACAGTGCACCAGTCCGGCAATCTTTCATACTTAACCCTGAAAATCAGTTTGACAACCTCCTTCTGCCTCTTGATGACAAGCGACACAGTGTTCTTCAGCGGCTTTGTGACATCTATCCTGATACGGACTCTGAAGAAGTTGCCTTCAAAGTCTTGGGATTTTGGCTCGGCACAGATAAATTCACCCACCATAGAAGACAATGATTTTGTTGCAGAAGTAGCCCTCGGGCAGGTCATGGATTTGAATCCATATGTCCACTTTGTTCAGCTCAATCGTAGACGGTTTTGTAAAGCCACCATACGGTGCAATCACCACCGTTTTACCCTTGAAAGTCCAAGGTCCCTCCTCCATCATAAGTTCCTAATCGCCGAGGCACGAGAATTGGAGGGTGTAGAGATTCTCCTCTGGCGGGCGGAATTTCACCTCTTGCACTAGATCCCATGCCACACGCATGTTACGAAAGAACCAGTATTGGCTATAGGGCTTATCTATATGAACACGAACCAGCGCCATCCATCTGGTGGCCTCCTCCGGTAGCTCATCCGCCTCGATCACCATGTTTTCTAGGTCATCCTCCTTCGGACCTAATTCCTTCATCATCGCCTCCATGTCACTCATGGCCATAGCCGAGCTTGAAGACGGATCAGCCATCTGTTGTATCTCTCGCCTGAAGAAAGAAATGGTTTCCACGAGTGGGGGTTCCCTAGCGTTTCCTTCAGAGTCGTCGCCCCGAGGCAAAGCCCCGGCGGACAACGGACGGTGAGGAGGGCAGGGGAGCGGAGTTCTCCAAGGCGGCCGCCGTCGCCTGGAGGAGACGAAACCCTAACGTGAGTTTTTCTTATTGATGATTTTTGCTTCGTTCCAAGGGGAGCTCTTTTTATACCTATGAGGGTGGGGTGGGGACTATAAAATCGGAAGGCCCATTATCACCGGAAGGCCCAGCAATTGGCTTATAAAGTCGTATAGATAACCTACTGAAAGTCCATTAGTTTCCTCAAGGCTTTTGTTTACGGATTATCGTTTGGTTGCGAGGAATTCCCGAGCATTTAAAAAATGAAAATATTTCTTCAAACAAAAATACTTTATAAATATCTAATAATATTTGAAAATACAATTTTTAAAATGGTAAACATTTTTAAAAATTCCAACTTAAAAAACACTTTTTGAAAAAAAAAACTTTATATATATATGGTAAAAAACATAAAAAAGAAAGCAATTGAATCGCCAGCAGTTTGAGGCAAAGAGATTCAATTCACTTCCTATCATGCTCCTATCTCTCTCAAGAGCAACTAATCAGTGAGTACTTCTTCAGGGCCCCCCACAAGGGTCACTTTAGGTAAGCTCAGAGAGCGCCACTTGCCACACTCTCACCCGCCGCCACATGTCACACTCTCAGCACTCCCTCTAGTTTTTTTCTGTGCGCGTTTTTGGCTTTTATGTGTCTTTTTTTGGCTTTTCGGTTTTGCCCCGGTTTGCCTTAGGTTTTGGAAAAAAAAATGCACGAAAGAAACACACATTTTTTCTGCAAGAGGCACAGATTTGCTTTTGTCGTGCCTCTCAGAAAAGGGGAAAATATGTTTTTTTTTCTTTCGCGAGAGGCACAACTTTACTTCTGCGGAGACACGCATTTGCTTCTGCGTGAGGCACAGTCGCCTCTCGAAAAAGAAAAAAACACGTTTTCTTTTTCTTTTACTTCCGTGAGAGTCACAGATTCACTTCTCGTGGAGGCATGAATTTCTTCCGCAAGAGGCGCAGCCGCGCCTCTCGGAAAAGGGAAAAACACTTTTTTTCTTCCGTGATAGGCACAAATTACTTATCATGTAGGCACAAATTTGTTTCCGTGGGAGGAATAGTCGTGCCTTCTGGAAAAGGAAAAAACATGTTTTCTTTTGTTTCCTTCCGCGAGAGGCACAAATTTACTTCTCGTGGTGTCACGGATTTGCTTTCACGAGAGGCACACTTGTGCCTCTTGAAAAAGGGAAAAACATTTTTTTTCTTCCGCAAGAGGCAGCGATTACTTTCATGGAGTCATGGATTTGCTTTCGCGAGAAGCACAACCGTGCCTATCGAAAAGGGGAAAACATGTTTCCTTTTTATTTTTCCTTCCGTGAGAGGCAGATTAACGTCTTGTGGAGGTATGGATTTGCTTTCGTGAGAGACACAGTTGTGCCTCTTTGAAAAGGAAACAAAATATTTTTTCGGTTGGTTTTTTTGTTTGTGTTTTCTGTGAAAAAAAAGTTAGTCGAAACCTATCAACATGGGACCTAGTTTGAAGATCTCGACCCGAGGAATCCAACCGTGAAACGTTTCAAAAAATTTACGGGGTTTAAGAGATAAAATGTTTTGAATAAATGAATCCAAAAAGGAAAAAATTCACAGGTTGCAACAAGTGACGCATTGCATGTGCATCACTTGGCATAACTGGGAAGGTGGGAATGACCTTTGCAAAGAGTAGTCTTAATTTTGTGTTGAGGAGAGCCAAGTCTTTATTGCTCAAATGTTACATAGTTTGGAATACAAAAGATATCATGGGGTTGCACCAGCCAACACATGACGCCCCAGCTAATGTTAAAGAGTACTTGGCTAATGAATGGGCTTCAAAGTTAGAAGCTCGTCCTTCATAACGAAATTGCAATTGAAATTCTCTGATCTCAACTTGATTCCTTTGATAATTTTTCCAAAGCTTCACCGGGACCCCTTCTGAATGTCCGTTGCACTTTCTTGGAATCTGTAGCCACTACAAAGCTCTCAAGAAGGCGATCATCTGCCAATGTGAGAGCCTTCCCGCATGCAACGGCCTCTAGTGTTGCCACATTTCTCATCCATTAAATAACAAGTGACGACGACCCAAATATTCACTACAAGAAATATGTCAACTTGTGACCTTCTCTCAGTGACCCCGACTGAATTGGTCATAAATCCACGGCTATTTCGCTTGGAAGGGCACCAAAGAGTGAGATGTGCCAGGAAATGGCTCTCCTCTCCCCCCCTCCCCCTCCCCCTCCCCCTCGTGGCGACACCTACTTCTGGCTCCGCCCCGGCGGCGTCCCTGCCCCTTGCGACCCCTCCCCCTCCCTCCCCTCCGCGGACTCCTCCGGGCTTCGCTCCGGCGTCGCGTGCCGCTCCCCTCTGCTCTCTGATCTCCCCTTCTCGCTCTGGCCGCATCGCCCCTCTCCAGGCCAACAAGTTCTGGGCGCTTGATTCTGATGGCTCCGGGTCGGATTCTGAGGCTCCTTCTCCTCCTCCCCGCCCTGTCCCGGTGTGTTGTTCCCCTGTGGCTGCGGCGGCGGGTCGCCGGCGTAAGTTCGCGCCCGGGGGCGGGGGCGGCCCGTCGGGCCTGCCGTGGATGTGGATGGGTGGAACCGCGTTTCGCGTGGTCGCCGGCGTGCGTCGTGCTGGTCCCCTGTTGCGGTTCCGTTGGAGTCCGTTGGGGTGGTTGGGGCTGCGTCGCCATCGGTGTCTTACTCTCCCGCGGGTCCCCTTGCTTGCTCGCCCTCCGTTGCGGTCTCCGTCGCCTCGGCGGCGTCGGCGCTGGTGCCAACCCTAGATCTGTGATCGGGGGCGGCGCTGGTTCCCCCGCCTGTGGTGCGGGCCGTGATGGGTGCTGCTGGGCCTGTTGGGGCTGTCTCGGTGTTGGCCTTGGTGTCCTTGTCTGATTTCCCTCCCCCTTCCTTCTCTGGCTTCTGGGCCGCGGGTGACCCAGGTCCAGCCCACCCCTCCAGTGAGGCCTTCTATCGAGCCGGGCCTGGCTCGGTCAGGGTACTTATGGGTGCGGAGGGGTGCGGCTCCCCCATTTCTAGGGTTTCCTGCCTCCTCCTCAGATCTGTCTCGACACCGGCTACCCATTAGGCGCTTCGCCAGATCTAATCCCCCCCTCCCCTCTCCCTCTCCTTTGCGGCGGTGGCTGTGATGGATCGCTCACGTGCATCCTCCAGTGAGGCGGTCTCCAGACAGAAGCGGGGGCGTGATGGCTCCGGCGAGGCGGCCGCGGATCTGGAGTACGAGGCGGCTCTTAGTGCGAAGCTTCAGGCATCTCTCGCCCCGGAGGCGGGGTCGACGGTGGCGTCGGCTGGCGTGTCTCGCCACGCCTCTGGGTCGGGCCCGTCGGTGCCTCTCCCCCCGTATCTGGTGCTCCTACGGCTGCGGTCGATCCCTGGGAGTTGGTGGCGGCGGCCAGTCGGGCGGGCTCGTCGGGGCCAACCCAGGCGTCTCCTCCGCTGGGTGCTGCTCCCCGGGGCGGCGCTCCGTTGCGGGCTCCGGTGGCGGCTGGGGGGTGGTCCGTCCCGCTTCTTCCCCCGAGGCGCGTCGGGGGCCCCGGTCCGTCGCCCTGTTGGTCCTGCTGCCCGGCGGGGCTCTGGATCTGGTCCTGTTTCGCATGGTGACGGTATCCTTCCTCCTCCTCGTGGCTCTGGTCGCATCCCTCCCCAATCCCAAGTCTCCAACCCCATCCTCACCTGTTTCGCGTGTCACCGCCCCGGCCATTTCCAATCTCGGAGTGAAAACCCTCCCTTTTGCCTCATTTGCAGAGAAGACGGTCACCTCACGGTGGACTGTCAGAATCGTGTCAAGCCTCCCACTTTTGTTCATTATGGCACCGGCCTCCCTGGGTGTTCTTTCTTTGCTTTAGATAGGGGGATCCCAGAGGCAGCCCCTATTCCGTCGCTTTCCATGTTGGCATTATCTCCGTCCAGGCTAAACGCATTTCTTCCCATACCCTTCTTGACGAACTTCAGTTATGGGATGAGGGTGGTTGGGATTGGCAAACTCGCCAACTTTCTGAGTTTGATTTTGCTGCGACTTTTCCTTCCAAAGAGAGCCTCCGTATGATCTCCTCTTGCATTAGCTTCCCGCTGCCTCTGAATCAACTTGTGGTCTCGGTCAAAGCTGCTTCCAACGGGTCCAAGGCGATTTCTTCTCTATCTGATGTGTGGGTACTGGTTGAAGATGTCCCTCCTAACATGCGCAGCTCGGCGTTCCTCATGGCTTTCGGGGTTCTCATTGGGAAACCTATTGAAGTGGACCAAGACTCTTTGGCCATCCTGGGGCCGGCCCGGCTTCGGGTCTGGTGTGTTGACCCACTGTGCATCCGTGGCGCCATTGATGTCTTCCCTGCGGCTGGTGGCTTTCGGCTCCGGGTGCGGGTGGAGGGGGCCTCGGGTCCGGTGTCGCCTCCTCCTCCTCCCCCGCCCCCGGCCTCTGGCAATGGCGACAAGAGCAAAGATGGGGATGGATGCCCCGACGACTCCATGCATGGGACCGATCCTCATTTCACCCAGTCGGAGTGGGACGGGCTTTCTCCTGAAGATCAGGATATGCTAAAGGAGAATGCGCCTGCTGGCAGGGGGGCCCAGGACTTGGCGCCTGGCTTGGGCGGCGGGGATGCGGCCTCGGGTGGGGATAAGGGCACGCCTTTCTCGGCGGTGTGCTCCAATCTCCCTGCCCGTCCCGCTTCTCCCTCCTTGTCTAGCATTGAAGATCTTCCCCCGGCTGGCCCCGCTGTGTCCAAGAAGAAGAAGAAATCCTCTGTCAAGAAATACTCCGCCAAGAGCCATGCTTCTGGTGACTCTACGCAGTCCGCGGCTGGGCTCTGCCGAAGGCTTGATGCTGATCTGGGTTCGGCCTCGGGCCCGTCCTCTGTTGCGGCTTCCCCCAGTCGTGCTCGCCCTGTGCCGGTGCACTCGCCCGCGTCCACGGCCCGCAAGAGCGGCCGCGTCTCCAACTGCGGTGAGCGGGTGGCCAATCGGGCTGCTCGTCATGCTGCGGCTCGGGATGATGTGGCTGGTCCCTGCTCCCAGCCCCCTCCCCCTCCCTCCCCACGGTTTCCTCTCCTGTGCGTTTAGTTCTTCCTTCACAAGCTGATGATCACTTGCTCAATATTTTAGATGATGTGGGTATTTGCTTAGACTCTAGCTTGGGATCCCCCTCGTCTATTCTTGGTATTATTAGGGCAAATGAAATAGCCCAGGCTGATATTGCGAAAGTCAAGGAGGCTGGGGTGGGTTCAGGCGCCCCACTGGTTGTGGCCGGTGGGGACGAGGGGGGAGATGACAGGTGTCAAGCTCCCCCGGTGGTTTCTAAACGTGGGGCAGGGAAGCGTGCAAAATCCTACATGGCGCCAAGCAGGTCGAGTCTCCGTATTAAAAACTTGTCTTTTAGATGAAGGCCTTATTCTGGAACATTACAGGTTTCGGCGCTAGGGGCGCAGGGACCAACTTAAGGACTTGGTTCGGTCTGAAAACATAGAATTTATTGGCCTTGTTGAGACTATCAAATCTTCCTTTTCCTCGAGCGAATTATCGGCCATTGCTGGGATAGACAAATTTCATTGGAATTTTGTGGCCTCGGCTGGTCATTCGGGTGGTTTTCTGCTTGGTTCCAAAAAAGATACTTTCGATTTTGTGGCTTTTGACCATGGCATTTTTTGGGCTAGCACGGTGGTTTCTCTTTGATCTCTCAATTCCTTGCTGGAAATCATGGTGGTATATGGTCCGGCTGACCACACGATGTCCTATGCCTTTCTGGACGAGCTTAGTATTAAAATTGAATCATGCCAGCTACCCCTCTTGATCGGGGGTGATTTTAACATGCTCCGTTTCCCTACTGACAAGAGCTCGTCTAACTTCTCTTGGCATCTGGCTGATGCTTTCAATGCTTTCATTAGGGACACGACTATTCGTGAGATTCCTAGGGTTGGAGCCCGTTTCACTTGGTCTAACCATCAAACTCCCCCCATCCGTTCTGTTCTTGATAGGGTTTTTGTTTGTTCTATGTGGGATTCTTTATTCCCCCGTGTCAGTCTTAGAGCCCTTGCCTGTGTTGGCTCTGATCACACCCCCTTGATTCTAGATGATGGTACGCGCCCAGTGGGTCTCCCGAGGTTTCAGTTTGATGCTTCATGGCTACAAGTGGAGGGTTTCAATGAGTTGGTGGCACAAAAGATTCTGACTTTCCTTTCTTCTACTCACCGTTCTTTTAGCCCAATGGATGACTGGCATCAATGCTCTTATTTCCTTCGTAGATTCCTTAGAGGCTGGTCTAAAAACCACTATGCTGACTCAAGGCGTGACAAAGCTAGGTTGGTGGCTCAAATTGGCATTCTGGACGAACGCGCCGATAACTCTGGGCTGTCCTCGAATGAATGGCAAATTCGGTATGGTTTATAAGAGGTGCTGCTGGACATTCATAGGCAAGAGGAAGTGTACTGGAAATAGCGTGGTACTATCAACTGGACCTTATAGGGTGACTCGCCCACGTCCTACTTCTTTGCTATTGCTAACAGTAGACGTCGGAGATGCATTATTGATAGCCTTATGATAGACGGCGTCAGGGTTTCCGACCCTTCGGTGATTATGCGTCATGTGGTTTTATTTTTCTCTAACCTTCTAGCGGCTAAACCTGAGTTAGGCTTTAAGATGGCCTCGTCCTTTTGGTCTCCCCTAGATCAGCTTTCGAACGCTGATAATGACAGTTTGCTGATCCCACCCACGGAAGAGGAAATTTTTGAGACGATCCGTTCTGCCAACTCGAATGCGGCTTCAGGGCCTGACGGCTTTTCCATTCCTTTTTTCCAGCAATTCTGGCCTCAGCTAAAAGGCCTAATTATGGCTATATCTCAAGGCTTTTGGTTGGGGACTGTTGACATCTCGAGACTTAACTACGCAGTTCTCACCCTCATTTCTAAAGTCAAAGGCGCTGACTTGATCTCCCAATTTAGGACCATTGCTTTGATTAACAATTTTGCTAAGATCCCTGCCAAGGGAATGGCTACTAGGGTTTCTCTGATCGCCCATCGGGTCATTAGCCCTTTCCAATCTGCGTTCATTAAGGGGAGATTCATTTTGGACGGGGTGCTTTGCTTACATGAGATAATTCATGACCTTCGTTGTAAGAACACCAAGGCCATGGTCCTTAAGCTTGATTTTGAAAAGGCGTATGACTCGGCGAGCTGGAGTTTTCTACGCCAAGTTTTGTTGGCCAAGGGCTTCGATGGTTTGGTGGTTCACCGCCTGATGCAACTTGTCACTGGTGGCCACACGGTGGTGGCTGTCAATGGCCAGACCAGTAATTTCTTTGCGAACGGTAGGGGCCTGAGACAAGCAGATCCGGCGTCCCCCTTGCTTTTTAATTTTGTGGCCGATGCTTTATCTCACATTTTGTCACGTGTTGCAGCTGCTGGTCACATCTCGCCTGTTAGCTCCCACCTTATTCGTAATGGCATCTCTCACCTACAGTATGCGGATGACACCATCATTATGGTTGAACTTAATGATAACTCCATCACGAATCTGAAATTTCTTCTTCTCTGCTTTGAAGCTCTGTCGGGCCTTAAAATCAACTTCTCTAAGAGCGAGGTCATTATGACTGGGGTACCTCTCTCAGAAGTGCAGAGGGTGGCCCACCTTTTGAACTGCTCTCTCGGATCTTTTCCTCTCAAATATTTGGGCTTACCCATTTCCCCTCTTAAGCTTTTGGCCAAAGATTTTGCCCCAGCTGTGACTAAAGTTGGCAATAGAGTTTTGCCATGGCGAGGCCGTTATAATTCTCAGGCGGGCAAGGTAGCCCTTACCAACTCCTGCCTCTCCTCTCTCCCGATGTTCCTAATGGGCTTTTATCTTTTGTCCGAAGGGACTCACTCGGGCTTCGATAAGCACAGGGGTGCCTTTTACTGGAATTCCTCTGATAACAAACACAAATATAGGATGGTTAAATGGGACCTCATTTGTAGACCTAAGAACATGGGGGGTCTTGGCATCATTAATACCAGAATCATGAATAAATGCCTTTTGTTAAAATGGTGGTGGAAGATTATGTTCCTTGATGATCGCCCTGCTTGGCTTAACCTTCTCAAAGCTAAATACTTCCCCTCCTCGAGCCCTATGTTCGCTCCCTCTTCTGGTGGCTCTCAATTTTGGCGTCAGCTTGTTAGTAATAGACTGACTTTCCGGTCCCTTGTGAAATTCGTTGTTCATAACGGTAAATCTACTCGTTTTTTGTTAGACTGGTGGGTTGGGGACACCACGCTTGCGGTGGCTCACCTGACTTTGTTTTCGTTTTGTGCTAACCCCGAGATCTCTATCTCTGAGCTCTCGGCTCAGGGTTGGGTTTTAGATTTCCGGCGTTCTCTTTCCCCTGTGGAGTTGGATGCCTACTTCCCCTTGCTCTCGGAGGAAGAGGACTCCGTTATTTGGCCCCATTCCTCTTCGGGGCGTTTTTCTGTTAAGTCGGCGTATTCGAAACTTATCGCTGGTGGTCGCACTGACAAGTTTAAATACATTTGGTCTGCCTGCATCCCTCCTAAGATCAAAATTTTCCTTTGGCAAGCTCTTCGTCGCAAACTTCCTGCGGCTGACCAGATTAAGAAGAGGAACGGGCCGGGTTCTGACAGCTGTCAACTGTGCGGTGCCCTGGAGAATACCAAGCATATCTTTTTCCAGTGCTCTTTGGCTAAATTCATTTGGAGTTGCATTAGACTTTGGCTTCGTGTTAATTGGAACCCATCCTCTTTTGGGGATCTTCGGCGTTGTATTAATTCTCTAGCAGGCCGGTCTAAGCGGGTTTTCCTGGTGGGCTGGGCTGCGATTTGTTGGTCGCTTTGGACTACTAGAAACAAGTTCACTATTGAACACATTTTCCCGGCTAACCCTGTGAGTTGCTTATTTAAAGCCAATGTCTTTTTGCAGCAGTGGAGATCATTGACTAAGGATGGGGACCTAGAGGCGTTCGACGATATGCTATCCAAAATGAAAGCTACGGCTTCTTCTCTGCTACGGCGCTCCAGGAGGACGGTTTCTTAGTGGTTTGGCTGCTCGTTTGGCTGGCCTGCGCGCCATGATAGGCTAGATGCCTTGTACCCATACTTCTTAGCCGTTTCATGTTAAACTTATGTGGTTCCTTGTGATGGTTGTGACTCTGCCTGGTGGCTTTATCTATAAAGTCGGTCTCTCGCCTTTTATCTAGAAAACCCCTGAAATTGCCTTACACCAAATGGTCATAAAGCAGACAAGAATGGTCAACAACCTTATTTCTACCTGATTACGACCAATATAAATGGTGATGAGGTTGTTAACGTGGATGCATTGGTACTTAATTAAGGTGTCGCTCAAGGTGGGCTTGGGCCTCGGTGGAACTAGGCCACCTTCTTTACAAAAAAAATATAAGTGCCATGTAGGCCTCAGTAATGTGGGATGCCCTCATGTTACTCAAAAAAACATATATTCGGCCCAACGAAAATGAGAAAATAACAAGTTTTTCATGTATTTAAATTTTTCTAACCAATATCAACAATGTTTTATATGTATACAAAAATGTACACTGTGTAAAAACAAATATAGACATCAATACGTATGTATGAAAACATGTTTTTTTGTTAGGAATATATGAAAATATGTTAACCATGTATTTGAAAAAAGTTAAACATATATAAACAATATGTACAATATGTCTTAAAAAATGTAGACATGTGTTCAAAATATTAGACATAAAAATATTTATTAAAAATGTTAATGATGTAACTAAAACCGTTTAATATCTATAAAAAACGTTTCTAGTGTACACAAATTTGTTCATAAAATGTGGTCTAATGTTCTTGAAAAATGGAGAAGTTTGTTTTACAAGAAATATTTCTTAGGTTCTTCACAAAAAACTCTGCGAACTCGAAAAATAGAAAATGAATATGCTGAAATTTGTCTTTTTCATGAGAGGTGGATCACAAACTTATTACACCCAACCATTTGATCAATTGTACATTAAATATGGCCTAGTATTTTCAAATTTTGATTTGGTCCAATTTTACAACAAAAATATCGTAGGTTCTTCAAAAAACCCTCATTTTGGGCACTAAAACAATGGAAAATTGACTTTTTGTCCAAATAAAATAAAAACTCCCTTAGGAAACATTGTTCGTCATTGCAAGATGCACCCTTGTGCATTATATGAGATCATTTGAACAAACTATGCCATGAATTTTTTATGCCCGTTTCAAAATGCGGTCAAAACGGCGGGCTTGACCGTTACTAGCTAGTGGTTGAATCTTGGAAAACTTTTGATGTTTCTCTTATTAAATAGAAACTTATGTGCTATAAATGATTTTTTTGAAAAAATAAAGAGTAAACTATGAGGCATGTGCAGTTTTAATTTGACCCGCTTCCTACTGAATCGGCAAAAAATTATCTTTTTCACCAGAGGTGGATTAAGGCTTTTGACACCCAACCATTTGGTCAATTGTGCATTAAATATGGCCTGGTATTTTAGAAAAATAATTTGGTCCAATTTTGTAACAATACATGGTAGGTCCTTTAGAAAAAAAACTCATTTCGGGCACTCAAAAAATGGAAAATGAAATTTCAGTGTAAAGAAAATGAAAACTCCTTTAGGCAACATTGTTTGGAATTCCAAGACGCACCTTGTGCACAATATGAGATCATCTGAATAAACTATGCCATGAATATGGCCATAAGATTGATCATTTGGCTTGAAAACCATGAAACTTTACGCATGATAGCTCATTTCTAAGAACATTTTTTAAAAATAATTGTCGTATTACAAGTTTATTATTTTTTCTGTCAACTTGGTCACATATAATGACACAATGCAAAGTTTTTCCAATTTTTATTTTTTTTATTTTTTATGCCCGTTTCAAAATGCGGTCAAAACGGCGGGCTTGACCGTTCCTAGCTAGTGGTTGAATGTTGGAAAAAATTTCATGTTTATCTGATTAAATAGATACTTATGTACATATAAATGATTATTAAAAAAAATAAAGAGCAAACTATGAGATAACTGCAGTTCAAATTTGACCCGCTTCCTACTGAATTGGCCGAAATTTGTCTTTTTACCAGAGGTGGATCAAGGCTTTTAACACCCAACCATTTGGTCAATTGTGCATTAAATATGGCCTAGTATTTTAGGAAAATGATTTGGTCCAATTTTGCAACAAATATATGGTAGATCCTTCACAAAAAAAAACTCATTTCGGGCACTCAAAAAATGGAAAATGAAATTTCCGTGCAAAGAAAATGAAAACTCCCTTACGCAACATTGTTTGGAATTGCAAGATGCACCCTTGTGCATAATATGATATCATTTGAACAAACTATGCCATGAATGTGGCCATAAGATTAATCATTTGGCTTGAAAGCGATGATCTTCACGCATGATAGCTCATTTCTGAGAACAGTTTTTTTAAATAATTGTCGTATTACAAGTTTATTATTTTTTCTGGCAACTTGGTTACATATAATGACACAATGCGAAGGTTTTCTAATTTTCTGATTTTTTGAATTTTTATACCCGTTTCAAAATGCGGTCAAAACGGCAGGCTTAACCGTCCCTAGCTAGTGGTTGAATCTTGGAAAAAATTTGATGTTTCTCTGATTAATAGATACTTATGTACCTATAAATGATTTTTTGAAAAAATAAAGAGCAAACTATGAGGCAGCTGCAATTCAAATTTGACCCGCTTCCTACTGAATCAGCAGAAATTTGTCTTTTTCACCAGAGGTGGATCAAGGCTTATGACACACAACCATTTTGTCAATTGTGGTTTAAATATGGCCTAGTATTTTAGAAAAATGATTTGGTACAATTTTGCAACAAATATATGGTAGGTTCTTCACAAAAAAACTCATTTCGGGCACTCAAAAATCGAATATGAAATTTCTGTGCAATGAAAATGACTCCCTTAGGCAACATTGTTTAGAATTCCAAGATGCAGCCTTGTGCACAATATGAGATCATTTGAACAAACTATGATATGAATGTGGCCATAAGATTGATTATTTGGCTTGAAAGCCATGAATCTTCACGCATGATAGCTCGTTTCTGAGAATACTTTTTTTAAAATAATTGCCATATTACTAGTTTATTATTTTTAATGGAAACTTGGCCCCATATAATGACACTGTGCGAAAGTTTTCCAATTTTTCCAATGTTTTGATTTTTTTGAATTTTTTATGCCCGTTTCAAAATGCGGTCAAAACAGCGGGCATGAACGTTCCTAGCTAGTGGTTCGATATTGGAAAACTTTTGGTGTTTCTCTGATAAAAATATATACTTATGTACCTAGAAATGATTTTTGGAAAAAATAAAGAGTAAACTATGAGGCAACTACATTTCAAATTTGACTCGTTTTCTACTGAATTGGCGGAAATTATTCTTTTTCCCCAGAGGTGGATCAAAACTTTTGACACCCAACCATTTGGTTAATTATGCATTAAATATGGCCTAGTATTTTATGAAATCTATTTGGTCCAATTTTACAACAAATATATGGAAGGTTCTTCACAAAAAAACTCATTTTGGGCACTCGAAAAATGGAAAATTGATTTTTTGTCCAAAGAAAAAGAAACTTCCTTAGGAAACATTGTTTGCCATTACAAGATGCACCCTTGTGCACAATATTAGGTTATATAATGCCATAATGCGAAGGTTTTCAATTTTTATTTTATTTCCTATGCCTGTTTCAAAACACGATCAAAACGGCAAGCATGACCGTTTGTAGCTAGGGTTTGAATCTTGAAAAACTTTTAGTGTATCTCTA
Source organism: Triticum urartu (assembly GCF_003073215.2). Lineage (NCBI taxonomy): Eukaryota > Viridiplantae > Streptophyta > Magnoliopsida > Poales > Poaceae > Triticum > Triticum urartu. The sequence continues at coordinate 125,652,138 of NC_053026.1, read as the reverse complement.
GTAGATACTTTTGTACCTAAAAATGTTTTTTGTAAAAAATAAAGAGCAACCTATGTGACGGTTGTAGTTCAAATTTGACCCGTTTCCTATTAAATCGGCAGAAATTTGTTAATTTGATGGGAGGCTGATGAAAAGTTTTTAACACACAATCATGTGCTTATTGGACATAAGTATGGTCTAATATTGTTCAAAAATAAAATGTTACCATTTTGCAATAAATATTTGATAGGTTCTTTACATTGATGAAAAATATATAAAAGAACTAAAGAAGACACACAATTATGTGCGCTTAATTCTCATTAGTGGAGACGTTTGTGCCATGGATCGATAACATGGCACATATCCATCCATCTATCTCCTCATACCACAATCCATCCATCCACCTATCCATTCCCCACCGCAAACCCCTATCTATCTCCACCCCTCCCCCTTCCATATCGCCACCGCCGCCACCTCCTCATCAGCTCCACCGGTGAGCCCTTCCTCACCGCATCCATGGCCTCCCCGCGCCCTTCCTCACTACATCGCCACCCAGACCCCCTCCCTTCCCCACCGTATCGCCACCCCAAGCCATCTCCCTTCCCTAACCCTACACCCGTACCTCAACCTGCGCCTCAACCCGTCGGATCCCCCTTCTCCGTGGCGGCATGCCTCCTTTCCCGAGTTCGCCAAGGACAGCGTCCGCCTCGTCAAGCACTGCGATAAGCCTTACCGCAAGGGTGAGGACGCTCTCACCCGCTCTCCTCGTTCCGGATCCGGTTTGTTTTCCTCTTTCGGCAGATCTGACGCTGATTTGGCGCGCAGAGATCACCAAGGTGCCGGCGCAGACGACGATCGGGTTCGTCGTCATGGGATTCGCTGGCTTCTTCGTCAAACTCATCTTCATCCCCATCAACAACATCATCATCGAGCATAGCTTCTCTGATCTCGTTCGCGTCTCTGATCTCGTCCACGACCGCGACCGCGACGGAAGCCTCCTCTGCTCGCCGGTAAGGATTCCCCCAACCCCTTCCTCCAGCCCTGGCCGGCCGGCCGAGGTTCTGATCGGAACCCCTCTCGCGCTTCGTCTCTTGGCGGCTGCTGCTGGCCGGCTCTCTCTCCTCTGTCCGCTCCCCGTCCAGCTAGCCGACTAACCACTGGCGCCCTGTTGGCTCGCGCTCACGGGGCAAGCTACGTTCTGGTGCCTTGGACCAAACCAACTTCGTTTGTTCTACCTTGTGCCTGCTCGGGATTCTAGCGGGCGTATTAGTTTTGGCCTATGGGAGCCTTGGACCAAACACCTTGCACATGCTGCTGCTACCGCCTCCTGAAATCAATAGAGCTAGGCAGCCAGCTGATCCTGTCCAACGTGTGTAGTAGTAATAGACGAGCAAAGATCTTGCACTTGTATTTCACTGTTAAATTATGTGCAAAAGATCTTGCCATCTGTCCTTGATAGTGATGAATGGTTGCCAGCACCCTACGTATAGGGGCACATGCCGCTGTTCTTTAACACCCTGTAAAAAGGGCTTTTCTTTCATTGATCAGTCTGAGTAGTGAAAAATCAAAATAGAGGTGCGACCATATGTTGTAATGAAGTGGTCCGACTTGCTTCTTGGACAAGTCCTAATTGAGATCATTCGTCCACCAAATAATTGCATTGTACTGATATTCTCTCAATCCAACCTGTGCATACATGTTGTATTCAAGCTGGCCGTGGTCGATTGATTTGGTCATATGTTGTACTAGTAATCTCGGACATGTTGTTTCTATTTTTGTCAACTGATATGAGATAATTGATTATGCACAGTTTCCATAGATTCAAGCAAAGGGGATGTATATCTTAAACATTTGGTACATCATCTCTGTACTGTTGAACTGGTTACTTATTGTTTAGTTTATCATGATGTAGTTAGGATATTTAAGTATTTAACAACAAAAACATCATGCACTCAAAACATTGACTGGTAAGAATATAGTATTTTTTAACTCTTTACTATCATCATGTCAAAGCTTACTTTGAACTTTCTCCTTATAAAGGTCAGAAAAAAATATATCAAGAAAACCGGCAGCAATTTTTCATTTCCTGGAAGTGTTTCAGTACTGCTAGAGTCTAATGCTTACACTAGTTTCATCGGCCGAAATATTCATCATATGATAGCAACATTGTGCAGCGCTTAGCTCTTTACTACCTAGCAATTGCATGCACAATTAAATCAATATCTCCATGATTCTGCATAGAGTTGATGAAAACTGTTGCTACAAATGATAGAAGAAAAATGCAGCGCCTAGCTCTTAATTACCTTAATATACTTGATTCTTGATCGGGATTCTGATAATACCAATGGAACAAAGTATAGCTATTAGTAGATGCTAACTGTAAAATCATGTAATTTCTAACTTTTGCCATATTGTTCATTGATGTTTGCGCCCTGTTATTTCCGTACTGAAGGTAGGATTTCTGTGTTAAACCTAGGCCTATTGTTCTTTGTTTATCTCCATTGTTTCCCAGGTAGCTAGTTATCTGTCTGACTCCATTTCCTGTCAAAATCTGTTGGTCCACCAATAGTTTTTGCACAACACTTGTATCAAGTTTTGATATAAATCTGTCATGCAGGTGTATGGAAGCACGAGAAGAGTGATGGCCATGAATACTATGGTCTCCTTGTTAGCGAGTCAGCCAGGAAATATGCCATAGTCAAAGAGCTTGATAGCCCTGTTACTTTGAAGGATGTGACAGTTGTCCTGCAGTTCGAAATGAGGCTTCAGAATGGCCTCGAGTGTGGAGGTTCGTTCGCCGCTCCTGCTCCAGCAAATTTAGTTGATTCTCTGATGGAGCGCTAAGTTGGAACATTAGTTTTACTAGCACAAATGCCCGTGCGTTGCAACGGGGAAAATACCAAGGTCCGGCGCTCTCTCAATTTTATGCTCAACATGTGTGCATCTTCCTTATTATTCATTCATTTCCAAATTAGCTTCCTTCTTTCCATGTTCACAATGAACCCATGCGTTGCAACGGGGAAAATACCAAGGTCCGTCGCTCTCTCAATATTATGTTCAACATGCGTGCATCTTCCTTATTATTCATTCATTTCCAAATTAGCTTCCTTCTTTCCCTGTTCACAATGAACCAAATTAGCTTCCTGCGTGGATCCTTGTCTCAATCTCTTTCCAAATAAGCTTCCTTATTTCTCTATCATATTGAGGCAAGCTTGCACTGCTTTCCTTTTTCCTTAAGGACGGACTGCTTTCCTTATTATTCTGGCTCAATTCCTTCTCAAATCCTTTCCTTCTTTATTTCTCTCCCTCCACGTTGAAACGTGGCTTCAAATCCTATCCAGAGCTGTAACTCAACTTTTACCCATCACTTGTTGATTTTCGAGATGACTCCTTGATACCCAGAAAATTGAAAGACCTATATAAGTTAGAAGGATTGGATGTAAAAGGCGAGGTGGTACTATTTAATAGATTAGACAACATTACATTTCAAACGAAATATTCACCTAGCTCGGCTGGTAGCGCAAAATTTACATGACCTTGTGGTTGCGAGTTCAATTCCTGGCCCAAACGCATTTTTCGCCCCTACTTTTTACCCCCTATGTGGGCTCCTAGGTAGACATAAAAACGCATAAAGGCCCAGCTAGAGGCCCAGCCGAGCAACGCAAGGAAATATCAAACGCAGCTTACGAAGACGGCGCACGAAAATCTTGTGACATACGAAGAAAAAATCTTGAGACGTACGAAGAAGCGGACCAAACGGACCATAATTTGGGAGTAAGAAGCAATCACCCCTTTAATAGTAGGTATAGATGATCTAAAACTGCCTATTGTTCCTATGATGATGAAGGTGGGCGGAGTCTAAAACTGCTTGTCGTTCCTGTGATGATGAAGGTGGGCGGAGTGATCTGCTTTTCTCTCTCTCCCTTTTGGGGGGCTTTACCAACTGAAGCCATGACTCGTCCGGTGATAACTGGTCATGTACTAGCTAGCTAATAAGCTTGCTTTGCTACAGAATGAACGAATGGCATCTCAGTTTGTACCTCATCTAGCACACTGCCTAAAATTGTCACTATTGTTTCAATGAAATTAGTAGAATTACCTTGTGGTTCCCCTGTTTGATTCATATTATGGTTGCTCTACTCCTAGTGTCTTACTAGCTTGTTTCTGGCTCATCGTGTTCCTGCTTGTAGTTGATTTTCCATGTGCCTAAGTATATGAGTAGTACACGTGCAAGCAAACATTTGAACTCAAACCCATCCATCCTTTGTACTGTACTATACTATACTGAAGAAGTACTGTAGATGAATATACATGCAGTTTTATTAAGTGAATGCCATGCAAACAACTAACTTGCTCTTGTCCATGTAGATGGAGTAGGAGGATGAGCAGCATCAACAAATGAGCCTGACGGTGAAGAAGCACCTGATGACCAGAACTCGTTCAAGTGCTCTTTAGTCCTTCCAAAACAAGGTACAGAAAATGTTCATATATGTTCCTGCATGACGTGTGTGTGTGTGCATGTTGGATGGTCACATTCTAGTGTACTAGCTAGCTAGTAAGCTTGTTTTGCTACCGGATGATTGAATGCCATCTCAGTTTGTACCTCATCTAGCTCACCACCTCAAATTGCCACTGTTTTGTTAGTGTTTCCCTCTTGGTTGGTAAACATATCCGTCTGTTTGATTTGGAGCATTAGGCGCTCTCCATTGATGATTGCCTAATTTTATTCATCGTCTCCACAATATATTCATTTGATTGTCTGCTACATCTCCACTTAAATACTCATAATGCTACTGTCCAGCCTTTGTTCAATTGGACTGACTATATATCTCTTGTTAAAATTGTGGTCTTGATCTTTTCTCTAAACCTGGGACATCATGCATAACTAGCTCTTCCTTTTCAGTCTAAACCTGAGACCTCTTTTGTTTTCAGTCACACTGCTGTTTTGCTATGCTTGATAAACCTGAGACTTCTTTCTATTGTAATATCGAAGTTGTTTGGTTCTGGCCTCAGCAGTAGTACACTAATATTGAAGTTAACTCTTTTACAGGAGCTCTAGGCCTAATTTTTTTTGGAGTGTGAAACCGAGAAGCCAAGCGCGAATCAGTGAAGCCCTACTTAGCAAAGCGTTTTTGGTTCTGTAGTAGACTGTAAATTGTAATACCGTAACAGATTGTAAAAGACTAATGTAGTGTTATTTGATGAATTATATTTGTCCCGTCCTATTTGAAATAGTGATTATGTTAAAAAGATGGGAAATGGAAACTTGACTAGCGGGACCAATTTACGTCCCACTTATGAATATAATCTGAGAAATTTTGAACTTTTTGACATGTGGGACCCATCTGACTAGTGGGACCAGCTCTAAAATAAAATGATTGAAAAAAAGGAAAATCAATTGATGGAAAGAAGGCCACGACCCAACAATAAAAAAGGTTGCAATATTGGGCTTGGCCCATGAAACCAACCAAAAATTGACAGAAAAACACACAAATAGGCTGAATTGTTGGGCTTGGCCCATGTAAAACATCAAATTGGACCGGGCTGATTCTTATCCACGTCAGTTTGCCACGCTGGATCCTACGTGGCTTGGGGAGGCTGCCAGTGACCAAAAATTTGGTCCTGGAACTAACGACAATTTACATATCACAAAGAAGGTTGTAATTTTAGTTTACGACGTGATTGGCCATTTGAATATCTACATACTATCACCGCTGCTCCACTCTCTCGGGAACGCATGGGCCCTACATCAACTTAGCGAACCCCGCCGGCGGAGCTGCCATGCGAGTCCTTCCTCCTCTCCTATATGCATTCATATTGCATGTTTGTCGCTGGTTTTGCCTTGATCTCACTGAGCTCTGGAAATAAATCTCTTCACAAATAAATTTGTTGATATGGGACTTTGAAAAACCTGTTGGTAGATAGCCTTTCGTCGTGCCTACCATGTCGACCAGAGGGTCACCGCAAGAGTGACAGAGACCTGGTGAGATAGTGATTCGATCATCACAAAGAGCCATTGTTTTGCACTGGGTTCCGCCGTCGCAATCAAATGCTCTTCCATCTCCTCATTGACAAGTCCCCAAATACTCCGTGTAATTGAACACTCCAGTAAGGGGTGCCTCCATTAGTCCTCCATACCACACAAACCACAAGCATTAGAATCCGCCATCTTTCTGTTACAGCGAACATCATTGGTGGGATGTGAGTGACTGGCCAATCTCCATAGGAACATTCTAACCTTTCGTGGCAACTGTGTTTTCCAAAGTTGCCTCCATGATGATTTTGGCCTCTCTAACTACGCAAATGCTATTTCTCGTATTAAGTGAGCCCGTAGGGAACTCTCGCTGCGAGTTTAAGCAATAACGGGCCAGCCCACTTCAAAAGAAAATAGAGAAAACGAAGTGACACGAGGGACTCAAACCATGGTCTCCTCGATAGAGTTCAGCGGTGCTAGCCATAGGCTATTGCCAGTATTCTGATCAATAGTAGGGTGGGTTGTAATTGAGGAAAACGAGCGTGGGTTTCTTTGGATTTTTTTTCCGGGATGTTTATTTTCTTTTTCTTTCTCCTTTTTTGGGTTTCATTATTTTTTCATGTTTTTGGTTTATTGTGTTTTTTGGTTTTCTTCTCCATTTTTTGTTTGGTTTTCTTTTTTCTTCTCCATTTTTCTTCTCCATTTTTTCTTTTTCTTAATTTTCTTCTCGGTTTCACTCTTCATTTTCGTATATGTCAAAAACATTTTTAAATAAGTGATCATCATTTTTTGTACACACGTTCAACATTGTCTGAACACTTATTCAATATTTTTTGAATACTTGTTAAACATTTTAATACTTATTCAACATTTTCAAATACTTGTTCAACATTTTTAATACTTATTCAACATTTTTCAAATACTAGTTCACCATTTTTAATACATATTTGACATTTTCAAATACTTGTTAAACATTTTCAAATACTCATTCAACATTTCTAATACTTATTCAACATTTTTCAAATACCTGTTCAGTATTTTTAATACTTATTCGACCTTTTTCAAATACTTGTTCGACATTTTTCAAATACTCGTTCAACATTTTTTAATACTTATTCAATATTTTTTTCAAATACTTGTTCAAGACTTTTAAAATGTGTTTTTGAAGTGCGTTATATATATATATATATTGTAAAGTATAAAGAAAAGTAGTACAAAAATAAAGCAAAAACTAGAACAGAAAACAGAAAGAAAAAAACAGACCGTGGCCTCCCGTGCAGCTGGGCCGGCCCCTCTGGGGCTCTACCCGACGCGAGGCTTCCGCTGTCTCTAACTATGCCCCAGCCTTCTTAAAGAACTATAGCCCCCAGCCCAATAAGCTCTGAGGTGGCCCATAAACCCTTCTCCACCCTCTCCGGTGTCTGGAATATTCTAACGGACGCTCACTGCGGCAGAATGTCGAGCGAACGGCCGGCCCAACTACAAGATAGTACACGCGCTACAGTATCTGGTTTTGGTTACTTTCTGGAAGGTTTCCTGACCGGTTTTGGGAACCTTCCAGAAGGTTCTTGAACCGATTTTTCATTGTTTTTTTTTCTTTTTCTGTTTCTTTTTTTCTCTTTTTTCTTTCTTCTTTCTTTGTTTTCCTGTTTCTTTATTTCATTTTCAATTCCTTTTTCTTCTCTTTCTATTTCCTTTTTATTCTTTAGATTTTCAAATTTCTTTCTGTTTCTTTTTCATTTTCTTCCTTTTTCGTTTTTTATGCTTATTTTCTTTCTTTGGTTTCTTATTTCATTTTCTTTTCCTTTCTCTTTTTTTCAAAATATTCAATTTTTTTGCCTTTCCATAAAATGTTCAGTTTTTTAAAAAATGTTCTCAAAATTCAAAAATTGTTCTCGTTACACAAAAAAGTTTAAACTTTCGAAATTAGTATAATGTACCAGACTTCAATTTTTTTGTTCACGTTTTCAGAAAATGTTCGCGCTTCCAAATTTGTTCTCTGTTTCAAAATTTGTTCTCAATATTCAAAAAATGTTCGTGCTTTAAGAAATTTTTCGTGCTTCCAAATTTGTTCTACGTTTCAAAATTTGTTCTCAAGATTCAAAAAAAGTGCATGCTTTAAAATTTTTTCCGTGCTTCACCATTTGTTCTCTGTTTCAGAATTTGTTTTCAAGATTAAAAAAATGTTCATGCTTTAAAAAATGTTCATGTTCAAATTTTGTTCTTGATTTCAAAATTTTGCTCCCTGAATTCAAATAATGTTCGGGATTTTAAAAAGTGTTTATTTTATCAAAACTTTGTTCAATCTTTTTAGTTTTTCTTCTAAAATTTGGAAGGTGTTCGCTTTAAAAAAAAACTTTTTCAAAATAATTTTCGTGTTAGGAATTTGAGAAAATGTTCGGATATTCATTACCTTTAGTTTCGCGCGCCATGGCAAATCAAGAAAGTTTGTCTATCGCGTTGGCTAGGTTCGTGTGTGGGAAGATGGAGGTCCATGGTTCGATCCCTCCCTCGAGTGCAGTTGTTTCGAATTTTTTCTCACTGCGTTGCGATAATGGGCCGGCCCAGCTGGAGACGCGCATGTGTGTCCGCTCGACAATTCGCCGCAACGAGCGGCGCATAGGAGCTCTCCCGGTGTCCACCCCTCTCCCTCCCCGGGAACCGAAATAAGAAGGGAGGCGCAAAGCAGAGGAAAGATCAAGAGAAGCGCCGGGAGAGAGCAGAGCGATGAGGCCTTTCCACGGCGACGTCGCCGGCCTGACGTCGCTCCGTCTCCGTCCGCTCCTCTGCTTCCTCAGGCGCTGGGATCTCTCCGACACCGCACACGCGTACGTCTCTCTTACCCTCGTCACTTTGATCCGGCCATGTCCATACAGAATCTCATGTTTGCTGCCGGCGGAAACCAACCGGAGACACCAATTGAAACGATGCGTGCATGATTCAAGGCAGAGTTTCTCGTGCATTGCAGGCTGGAGCAGGAGACGGGCGTGTCCTTCATGCCGGAGTACCTGCGGCTGCTGCTGGCCCAGGACAAGTGGGCGGAAGCCGAGGCGTACGTGGCCAGCCGGCTGGCCAGCCTCGTCCTCACGCGCATCCGCATCTTCGGCGTGATGTCCAAGTTCGCCGTCGGGGAGGCCAGCACCGTCCCCGCCGCTTCCTTCCGACGCGCCGAGGCCGGCCTCCTCGCCCACCCCGAGCTGCACGCTGTCCGCCGCGTCCTCGACTCCATGCGCTCCGACCCAGACAAGTGAGTCTCCAATCTCCCATCCACCAATTGCTGCTGCTTGCAAATTACTGTCGCCGTGGCAATGGACATGACAAGAGTTCAGCTTCATCGAGCTTTGCCTGCCTTCCATTGCAGGGCCTCAAGGCTGTATGCGCACATCCATCCCGGGGCAGTGGAGGCCATCATGAAGTGGGTCGCCAAGTGCCCGGAGCTCAAATCCAAGAATCGAGCACCACCACGTTGCCCCTTCGATCGCACCTACTCCCTCCATTCCAAAATAGATGACCAACTTTATACTAACTTTATACGAAGTTAGTACAAAGTTGAGTCATCTATTTTGGTAAAGTTAGTATAAAGTTGGTCATCTATTTTGGAATGGAGGGAGTACATCCTATCTCTTGGTCCTAGGTACTACTACTACATACACTTGATTGCTTAGTTTCAATGTCTCATCAAATTCTTTCATAATTTCATTTTCTTACCAATAGCGTACCACTGGCCTGAGAAATGGTTCTAAATTTTGATTTCAGAAATGTTTCAGGCCCCACTGAAATTTCCGAAATTTCAGTTTTAAAGGTTTTCAATTTGAACAAATGGTCGAAAGTTTTACATGAATGTTAGTCCAACTAAAATATGGTCAATCGGCTTATTCGATTTGAATTTTCCAAAAACCACGTGTCGCTGAATTTTTTTTTTCTGAACTTACATTGAAGCCAGAGCCCTGTGCTGATTAGTATTGCTTGTTACAGGTTCTGGGAATGCAGAGGCAGGGGTCTGAAGAACAAAGCTGGCCGTCGAATCCCAGCACACATCCTTGCCCGTTGCTTTATGCGAAGGAGGTAGACCATGTGGCTTGAAATTATTTTCTCCTGTTTTTCAGATTATAACATGCTCAACTTTTTTTTGTTAAAGTTATTGTATGTATATATAGTTACAGCCATATTGTAGGGAAGTCTTAGATAAATATATTCCTTCTTTCTTCTCTGCAATATGTCTTCAGCAATTTCTGCTGCCAGAATAATTAGTCCTGATTATTCATGCCAGTACAGCCTAAAATCTTAAATGATACCTGCCGCGTGAGATAAAACTTTCTCCTTGTTAGAAATTTCTATTTCTTTGTAGTCCTAATAACATAGCTCAACTGTTGAAACGTTCAATCGTCTGGGCATTCGTGACCCTTTAAGATTCAAATGGTAGGGGCATGCCTGATCTATTAGAGGATTTGTTTGTGCAGAAGTATTGAAATCAATTGCTTGCTGCATTTTGGTTTTGCGGGTCTCATCCGGTGTTTTTGTTGGTTCGTGACGATAGTAAAATTAACTAAGCCTGCAACGCTTACTGATGAAAGTCTCCTTTTTCTTGCAGCAGTGGAAGGTTTTGTAAAGAGTTCAGATCAGGCATCATGTCCAAGGGAACTGCTGCGTCAAGCCCAGAAGGCTGAAACGTCATCTGGTCTTGTTTGTTTTTATTTTCTATTTGGCCTTCTGAAAACTAGGTATTAAACTTTATTTCTTCTTAAGGAAATTTCTGAAGTGACCAGGATTTGAAATAACAAAGAAAATGCGTAGATTCTCAGACAAGAGAATGTTTGATCTTTTCATACTGATTCGAATATGAATGTGGATGAAAAAGCAGACAGTAAAGATGCATTTTTGCCCTTTCTTTATTTCCAAGTTAATTTTTGATTGAATACAGATGCAGGATAATAATTCAGGGAAATTTAGAAAAATAAGGATTTCTGAAATTATTCAGGGAAATTTATATAATGATCCCATGTTAATATCCAGTGGTATGCTATTTTGTGTGAATATTGTGTTGTATAATCACTTGAAATACTGTGCTTTATAATCACTTGTAAAGTATATTCTTGCTTCATTAATCACTCATAGACAAAATGACTTTACAGACGTAATTTCTCCAGATACACAATTCATTCACCTGTTTTAATGGCTGAGCCAACTGCTCAACGACACAACTTTGGTCTTTCACAGCAGCACCCTTCCTAGAGTACTTCATTTGCATACTTGAGAAAATTTGCTGTTCTTACATGGTTTTTATTCTGAAGTGGAATGGGATCAGCAAGCTTTCAGCTCCCTGAGAATTTAAAAAATAATGACTTTGCATAAATGAATGAACAATCAGTCTCCACTATTATCACCACACCAGCGGTCAATTGTCTTAAAATTCCTAGAGCATTTCCAACAAGTTGCATAAAAAACTCCCCTAAAAGCGATTTACTTTACGGGGTATCCCTATAATTTAGGGGAGGTTCATTGTTGAGGTGCTTTAGCAGGCTCCGTAACATCTTCAACTAAAATCAGTTTTTTCTTCTATTTCTCTACAAACTAATATACAAATGGCATATCCATGTCCATTCTGTTGAGTATATGTATTTAGCACGTGTATTCTTGTACTCCAAGTCTTCCTCCTTGTGTATAGTTAAGGATATGACTGCTCTATACATTGAGAGTTGCATCATATTCCTCTACATGGTATCAGCCTAAACCCTCGATCCCAGCCCTAGCCGCGCCGCCGTCGCCTCTCCTGGCCGCCTCCGCTTGCGCTGCCCGCGCCGCCGCCTCCCTCCCACCACAACCTCCCGCCGCACGCCTCCCACCTCCCTCCTAACCCCGAGCCGCCGCCCTTCCTCTACCCGAGCCGCCGCCCTTCCTCTACCCGAGCCGCCGACCACCCAAACCCTAAACCCTACCCGAGCCCGAGCCGCCCCTCTACCCTAAACCCTACCCGAGCCCGAGCCGTCCCTCTACCCTAAACACTACCCAAGCCCGAGCCGCCCCTCTCTCCGCGCCGCTTCTTCACGATCCACCCTCGCGCCGCTGCCCTTCCCCCGTGCCGCCCTTCCCTCTTCCCGCACCCCCGAGCCGCTGCACCCACACCGCCGAACCACCTCGCAGCCATGTCGGCTAGGTCCTCCTCCGGTCCGAGCAACCCGTTCGATTCCTCCTACGGAACCGAGCCCGACGAGCCCCTTGCCGCCGCCAACTACTATGCCTGGAAAAACTATTTCAACCTTCTTTTCCGTGAGTACAATCTTCGTGATCATGTGGACATCCTCTCCAACTTCTTCGCCGGCAACCACGACGCCAACTGGCTGGCCATCGACGCCACCCTCATCCGGTGGTTCTTCCTCACCGTCTCTCCGGACATCTTCCACACCGTCGTTCGCGAAGGGGACGATGCCTACACGGTGTGGACCAAGATCAATGGCCTCTTCACCGACAACAAGCTTCAACGGATTGTTTTCTTGCAGCAGGAATTTTTTGGGTGTCACCAAAACGACTCCACCTCAACGCCTACTGTCTCCGGCTCAAGACCCCCTCCGACGAGCTCAACGACGTCGGGTTCAAGGTTGGAGATGAGCTTCTCCTCTCGACGCTCACCGCCGGCCTCAATGAGGACTTCGGCAACGCCGCGTCCAACCTCACCCTCATGGCCAACCCCACCTACGAGCGGGCGGTGGCCTATCTTCGTCTTGAGGAGCGGCGGATGAAGCAACTACGCACCCGCGCTGTCCACACCGCCCTCGCCGCCGGCCTCTCCCACGGCGCTTCTACACCACCACCGACGCCTCGTCCTCCGACCGTCCCGCCGCACCCGCTGCCCCCGCCGGCGCCTCGGCCGCCCCAACCACCGCGCAACGCTGGGAACGGCGACAACCGTCGCCGCAGCCGCGGTGGCCAGCGCCAAGGAGGAGGAAAAGGTGGCGGCGGCGGCGGCGGTCAACCTCCACAACAGCGCTACGGTGGGCAGCAGCCCCCACCACCCTAGGCCGGAGGGTACAACCCCTGACAGGGGTCGTGCATGCATACAACATGCCGGTGCCGCGACCCTCCACCCGAGCACGCACCAGGCCCTTCTGGCCGCGCCCCTTGGCGCCTACGGCAGCCCTCCCGCCCCTCCCGTCGCGCCCCCTACGGCGTGTATGGTGTGTATGGAGCCCCTGGCGCGTATGGCGCCCCAGGCTATGGCGGCGCCCCTGGCTACAACCCGGCGCTCCTAGCGGCGCTTCAGCAGCCGCCACCCTACTCCGGTGGTGGCTGCGATTGGATTATGGACTCCGGTGCCACCGCTCATCCGGGTAACCTCTCCTCCGTCTATCCCACTTCCACTCCCTCTCGCATCATCATCAGCAACGGTGTTGGTCTTCCCATATCTCATGTCGGTTCTGCTCATTTTCCCTCTAACTCTAGACCTCTCTCTCTTAATAATGTCAGAGTTTCTCCTCACCTAATTCAGAACTTAGTTTCCGTTCATAATCTTTCTCGTGACAATTCTGTAACTATGGAATTTGACGAAGTTGGCTTTTCTGTTAAGGACGCTCGCACCAGGATGATTCTTCACCGCTGTGATAGTCCCGGCGACCTCTACCCAGTTCAGTCGCCGTCATCTCCGTGTGGTCCTCGAGCTCTTTCTGCCGGCGTCGATCTTTGGCATGCTCGCCTTGGGCATCCTAGCACTTCTTCACTTCGTCAAATAATGAGGGGATTTTCTTTTTCATGTAATAAAACGGCCGCTCACTCCTGTGAAGCCTGCCAGTTAGGAAAACATGTTTGCCTTCCTTTTAGTTCCTCCTCCACAGTTGCTTCTTTTCCGTTTGAGTTAATTCACAACGATGTATGGACCTCTCCAGTACCCAGTATTTCTGGTTATCTCTACTATCTTGTTATACTGGATGATTACTCTCACTTTGTGTGGACGTTTCCTCTTCGTAGGAAACTGATGTTCCCGCCGCCCTCATTGCATTTTATGCTTATGTCTCCACACAGTTCGGGCGGCCCATACTCGCACTTCAGACCGACAACGGCAAAGAATTTGACAACCTCACCATTCGCCACCTTGTTTCTTCCCATGGCACTATGTTTCGCCTCACGTATCCATACACATCCCAGCAGAATGGCCGTGCCGAGCGCATCCTACGCACCCTCAATGAGTGTGTGCGTACTCTTCTTTTCCATGCCTATATGCCCTCCCAGTTTTAGCCAGATGCCCTCGCCACCGCCACCCTCCTCATTAACCTCCAGCTATGTCATCCACGCTGGAACTATGCGCCTCACCATCTTCTTTATGGCACTCCTCCCTCCTACGACGGTCTCCGCATTTTCGGTTGCCGTTGCTACCCTAAAACCACCGCCACCGCACCTCATAAACTCGCTCCTCGTTCCGTTCCATGTGTCTTCCTTGGTTACCCGGCCAACACTAAGGATTATCGCCGCTATGACCCCGTGTCTCACCGTGTCATCACCTCCCGGCACATGTACTTTGATGAGCTTGTTTTTCCCTTTGCAAAGGAATAGGTGGCACCGTCTTCCTCTCCCGTGGCGGGTCCCCCTCCGCGCTGTCGCCCGCTGTCGGCCTTGGGTGCTCCGGCGCCCCCGCCCGCGGCGCCCTCCTCTGGATCGGAGACGTCCGTGGCTCCCTCCTCGATCTTGACGCTCCCATCATCTCTGCATGATGGGCCCGCTTCGTCTGGAGCCGCGTCGACGCCGCATCGGTCCCCTTCTCCGCATGCTGGGCTGGCCTTGCATGGCGCTACACCGACGCCGCCTCGGTCACACGTCGCCGCGGCCTCTCCGCTCTCCATCGCGGCCCCGTCTCCGGCTCGGGCCGCCTCTCTCGCGGCTGCCGTGGATGCTGCGGTGGCCTCGCCGCCGTCTCCCATTGCACCGGCCCTGTCGGATGGGTCGGTCTCCTCCGGGGGTGCACCTACTGCTTCGCCCCCACCCGCGGCTGTTCCCACGGCTGGCCCTGTCACGCGCTCGCGTACAGGCGTATTCCTCCCGAGCTCGTGTTACTCTGCGGATGAATACGTCTGCACCGCCTCGACGTCCGCACCTTCTCCGCTGCCGTCCTCGGTTCGGGCCGCTCTTCGCGATCCCCTATGGATGGCCGTGATGCAGGAGGAGTTCGACGCTTTGCAGCGGAACCGGACTTGGCAGCTTGTTCCCCGACCCCGGCACGCCAACGTGATCACCGGGAAGTGGGTCTTCAAACACAAGCTTCGTCCTGATGGCACCCTGGACCGCTACAAGGCGTGTTGGGTCGTTCATGGCTTCCGGCAATGCGCCGGCATGGACTTCACCGACACCTTTGTTGGGGAACGTAGTAATTTCAAAATTTTCCTACGCACACGCAAGATCATGGTGATGCATAGCAATGAGAGGGGAGAGTATGATCTACATACCCTTGTAGATCGCAACGGAAGCGTTGACACAACGTAGAGGAAGTAGTCGTACGTCTTCTTCCCGATCCGACCGATCCAAGCACCGTTACTCCGGCACCTCCGAGTTCTTAGCACACGTACAGCTCGATGACGCTCCCCGGGCTCCGATCCAGCAAAGCTTCGGGGATGAGTTCCGTCAGCACAACGGCGTGGTGACGATGATGATGTTCTACCGACGCAGGGCTTTGCCTAAGCACTACAACGATATGACCGAGGTGGAATATGGTGGCAGGGGCACCGCACACGGCTAAGGAACGATCACGAGGATCAACTTGTGTCTCTAGGGTGCCCCTTGCCTCAGTATATAAAGGAGCCAGGGAGAGGGGGCGGCCGGCCAAGGTGGGCACGCCAAGGGGGAGTCCTACTCCCACCGGGAGTAGGACTCCTAGTTGGACAAGGAGAAAGGGGAAAGAGGTGGAAGAGAGGAAGGAAAGGGGGGGGGGCGCCCCCCCTTCCCTTGTCCTATTCGGACTAGGAAGGGGAGGGGCACGCGGCCACCTCTTGCCTCCTTCTCTCTTCTCCCTCAAGGCCCATGTAGGCCCAATAAAACCCCCGGGGGGGTTCCGGTAACCCCTCGGTACTCCGAAAAAATGCCGATTTCACCCGGAACGATTTCGATGTCCAAATACAGGCTTCCAATATATCAATCTTTACGTCTCGACCATTTCGAGACTCCTCGTCATGTCCGTGATCACATCCGGGACTACGAACAAACTTTGGTACATAAAAAATGCATAAACTCATAATAACTGTCATCGTAACTTTAAGCGTGCGAACCCTACGGTTTGAGAACAATGTAGACATGACCGAGAGACATCTCCGGTCAATAACCAATAGCGGGACCTGGATGCCCATATTGGCTCCTACATATTCTACGAAGATCTTTATCGGTCAGACCGCATAACAACATACGTTGTTCCCTTTGTCATCGGTATGTTACTTGCCCGAGATTCGATCGTCGGTATCCAATACCTAGTTCAATCTCATTACCGGCAAGTCTCTTTACTCGTTCTGTAATACATCATCTCACAACTAACATATTAGTTGTAATGCTTGCAAGGCTTATGCGATGTGCATTACCGAGAGGGCCCAGAGATACCTCTCCGACAATTGGAGTGACAAATCCTAATCTTGAAATACGCCAACCCAACATCTACCTTTGGAGACACCTGTAGTACTCCTTTATAATCACCCAGTTACGTTGTGACGTTTGGTAGCACCCAAAGTGTTCCTCCGGTAAACGGGAGTTGCATAATCTCATAGTCATAGGAACATGTATAAGTTATGAAGAAAGCAATAGCAACATACTAAACGATCGGGTGCTAAGCTAATGGAATGGGTCATGTCAATCAGATCATTTAACTAATGATGTGATCCCATTAATCAAATAACAACTATTTTGTCTATGGTTAGGAAACATAACCATCTTTGATTAATGAGCTAGTCAAGTAGAGGCATACTAGTGACACTCTGTTTGTCTATGTATTCACACATGTATTATGTTTCCGGTTAATACAATTCTAGCATGAATAATAAACATTTATCATGATATAAGGAAATAAATAATAACTTTATTATTGCCTCTAGGGCATATTTCCTTCAACCTTCGCTCTGGTTGTTAAGCCCGGAACGATCCGCACTGTCTTACAGCTTGCAGTCTCTCGTTCCTGGCTGGTTCATCAGATGGACGCCTCCAACGCCTTCCTCCATGGTCATGTCGAGGAGCAGGTCTTCTGTCAGCAACCCACTTGGTTTGTTGATCCGGCGTGTCTCGATCATGTGTGCCTGCTCTCACGCTCATTATATGGGCTCAAGCAGGCTCCTCGTGCCTGGTAACAGCGCATCGCAGCGTTTCTTCATCAACTCGGCTTCCGCTCTACACGCTCTGATGCTTCGCTGTTTGTCTATCACCAGGGCACCGACACGACGTATTTGCTCCTCTATGTTGACGACATCATCCTGAGAGCATGCACTTCTGAGCTCCTTCGCCAGCTTACTAATCATCTCCGTGTTGAGTTTGCCATCAAGGACTTGGGTCCATTGCACTACTTCCTCGGTGTTGAGGTGGTGCGCTGTCCTGATGGTTTCTTTCTTCATCAGCGGAAGTACGCTCATGAGCTCCTTGACCGTGCTAGAATGCTTAATTGCAAACCCGCAGCCACGCCTGTTGACACGAAGGCCAAGTTCTCCGCTACTGATGGTTCTCCTGCCTCGGATGCTGCCTTCTACCGGTCCATCGTTGGTGCTCTCCAGTACCTCACTCTCACTCGACCAGAGCTTCAGTATGCGGTTCAGCAGGTCTGCCTTCATATGCATGCTCCTCGAGACGTTCACTGGACTGCTGTCAAGCAGATTCTCCGCTACATCCGTGGTGCTATGGATCTCGGTCTCTCTCTGCGCGCCTCCACCGCCACTGATCTGGTCGCCTACTCCGACGCTGACTGGGCTGGCTGCCTAGATGATAACCCACAAGTATAGGGGATCAATTGTAGCCTCTTTCGATAAGTAAGAGTGTCGAACCCAACGAGGAGCTAAAGGTAGAACAAATATTCCCTCAAGTTCTATCGACCACCGATACAACTCTACGCACACTTAACGTTCGCTTTACCTAGAATAAGTATGAAACTAGAAGTACTTTGTAGGTGTTGTTGGATAGGTTTGCAAGATAATAAAGAGCGCATAAATAAAAAGTAGGGACTGTTATAAAGACACAACTAAGTTAGTTTTAGTAGAGAGCTTTTTGTCACGAGAAAGTTATTTGTCCCTAGGCAATCGATAACTAGACCGGTAATCATTATTGCAATTTTATTTGAGGGAGAGGCATAAGCTAACATACTTTCTCTTCTTGGATCATATGCACTTATGATTGGAACTCTAGCAAGCATCCGCAACTACTAAAGATCATTAAGGTAAAACCCAACCATAGCATTATAAGGCATCAAGTCCTCTTTATTCCCATACGCAAACAACCTACTTACTCAGGTCTGTGTTTCTATCACTCACGCCACCCACCATAAGCAAATCATGAACATATTGCAAACCCTCACTACAAAAAAATACACTTCCGTGATGATATGTGTTTGTCATAGTAGGTCACATTTTCTGTCATGCATGTACATCCATGACAATTTTATGACAGAATCAAGATAGTCATACCTGTGCGGTCGTAGAAGTGTTCCATGACATTACCAAAATTATCATCACAGAAGTGTCCACTTCCATGACGATAAATCGCGCGTCACAGAAGTGCTTTTGTCAAGGGTGACCGACACATGGCATCCACCGTAACGGAACGCCGTTAAGCTATCGGGTCTGGTTTTGGATCCGATAACCCGTTAACAGCCCCGACCAATGGGGATTTTCCACGTGTAAAATCATCATTGGCTGGAGGAAACACGTGTCGGCTCACCGTTGGGACAGATGTCATCCACTCATTGGACCCAAAACCCTATGATATGTTGACACGTGGTACGGCCCAACAGAGGCCCATTCCTGTGAAAAGGCCAGCCCGTTTGACTTGGTCAAAAGGTGGTGGGCCGTCCCATGGCAAGCCTGTTAATGACCCGTTCGCATATAGCCCATTTATAGCCCGCTAACCTAGGGCCCGTTTATGGCCTATCCGAATTAGGCCCAGTAATGTCATCTGGGCCGTCCAATATAATTCCAGCCTGTTTTAACTTCCGGCCCATGAAATCTTTCGGCCCATATGAGGCCCTTAGTAACCGCCCATTAATGGCCCATGGTAAAACTGGCCCGTAATGAACAGTGTATCACTTTATACCCATTAACGACCCATTATTCCATTGGGCCGTTTCCAGCCCATGTTATCTTTCAGCCTTCTCAGGGCCCATTTATTCTTGGGCTCATTTCCAGCATTCGTTTACTTTCGGCCCGTTACTGTCATTTTCTGCTTGTGGGCCAAATTCAGCCCGTGGTTACAGTCGGCCCATTTGTGGCTCGTTAATACGTTGGGACGTTTTCATAGCGTCATCAAATACGGCCGATTAACGACGACCCGTTATGGTCGGCCCATGAACAGACGATTTCAACTCTAGCCCATTTACGACCATAATGTGGTTTGTTATTGGCCCATGTTTGGCCAACCGATCATATGGCCTGTAGAAGGCCCATTGATGACACGGCCCGTAGAAGGTCCATTGTGTCTATGACCCGTATAAGGCCCATTGTTTCTACGCCCCGTAGAAGGCCCATTTTTTCTACGGCCCTTAGAAGGCCCATTGTTTCTACGGCCCGTAGGAGGCCCATGTTAACTACAGTAAATATGTAGCCCAAGGTTAATGTGGCCTAGTTTTAAAAAAAATAGGTTATTGCAGCCACTAGCAAACCACGGAAAAAGAACTGCACTGACTACAAGAAAACAAATAAACAAGACAATAAGGAAATAAATAAGCAAGCAACTTACGCTAGGCTATCATAGCTATTACACATATTACATCCACTGGGCATCAAAGTTCGCCACCAGTGCAAATATATGGAACAAAGCAGCATATAAACGCCGCAGCAAAACAAGTCCATAACTGAAACCACTTCAGAAGAGCTCAAGAAACAATATCCTGGGTACCCATAATGCTGGCAAGATGCTTAGCAAGCTTATTAACTTTCTCTTGTTTGGTGCTCCTCCAGCAAGTATGCATATGAATTCTGCAGGGACTTCCTCAGTCCTTCGGCTTCCTGTTGCATAACATCTGATCGATGTCTTTCAACTTGAAGTTGAGATTCAAGAAGCCGAACTAATTCAGGTAGCGAGTTCGAAGAGTTGGTGCCAGCAGTAGTAGCCAGTAACTCGAACACTACATCAAGACAGGACTTTGGGGTTGTCTCAGTGTCTTCAATATAGTTTTTATTAGCTTTCTTGGAGACCAACAGGGATGTCTCACTATCTAGAACCTTATCTGCATTACTTCCTTTACCATTGCATAATGGGGTACTCTTCTCCAATATTTTATCCGCATTCTAAAAGAGAAACAAACAAACACATCACAGGTTTACAATGTAGTATATGAAACTCATTTTGGTAAACCAGTTCAATAGTAAGGTGGACAGGATAACAACATGAAACAAACATATATCTATGTAGTATGGTCACTGTATGGTCTATATCATTCTAGTTTATGTCGCCAAATCAAGATAGATACAGTTTGAATCATATATATTTAAGACAAAGCAGCATAGAAAGAATATAAGTGTGGGAAACTACACATCAGTAACAACACTTGTAATGTGCATGGCATGAGAACATAACTGTTTATTCAATTGAAACTGAAATCAACATACAGCAAGTTACAACAACAAACACGTTAAAGAACCAGGTTTAAAACATACCTGTTGCGCTATCGGAGTTTCAATTGCATCCTTCAAATTTGAAATTAGTTGGTATGAGTAAATACAGTGATGCAAGAGAAAAGTAGTATGAACCATAGCTACGGAACCTGACCTGAGAACAATTATTCTCCTGCTTTAAGCATTGACTTGGGGTTCGGAATGGTGGTCCTCGCGCTTTGGGCACTACAGTTGCCTTACTAACTGCTCGTGTTTGGGTGCTCTGTGGTGGAGACAGTGTTGTGTCAACGGGAACTGGGTTACTATCTGCTGGGGTTTGGGTTAGAAGGGGTGTAGCTGGTTCTCTGTCCAATTGGGTAGGGGTACAATCTGCGTGAGTCTGGGTTACGTGTGGTGGGGCTGTTTCTTGGGCAAGTACAACCGTGGTTCTATCTCCATCGACAGGTAGCACGATCTTTTCTGAAGACCGTGTTTTTACTCCCACAGATAGTGCCATCACCCCCTCCAATTGAAATGGCTGATAAACAAGAAAAGTAATTGAATGTACAGACATTGTAAGATAGACAGGTGCAATGGATAGTAGGGAAGAAAACAGGGCATGAAATAATTCACTTTTATGTTGTCTAACCAAACAGACTAGCAGGACATAATTTCACATATATGATGGCTAATTAAACAGGATAGCATGACACAATTTCACATGTATGATGGCTAACTAAACATGATAGAATGACATACTTCAAAATATGATGACTATGTAAACAGGATGACATGATATAACTATACGATGTGTCTATTAAAGTGGTTGGCATGCCATAAATCACAAACATGCCATCGATGGAAACATGATGGCATGATATAATTCACGGATAGAATGACATAATTCAAAATATGATGACTATGTGAACAGGATGAGATGATATAACTATATTATGTCTTTAGAAAATGGTTTGGCATGCCATAGTTCAGATACATGCTGTCTATGTAAACATCATGGCATGATATAATTCAAATATATGATTTATATACTAAGGAAGTGAGCAGAGGGCAATCGCATATATGATGTGTCAACTAAGGAGATGACATTCAATATCGTGTATATGATGTAAAAACTAAGCATTGCAATACAACATATGCATGATATGAGTAATATAACCCTGCCAAGTTTGAGCATACACCTCAGGGGGATAATAGGACTGGTCATCTGCCTCTGAATCCTCCTCTGAAGAGCTATCTGTAACCAGCAAGATATCTGCTTCAGCAGGTAGCATTGTCTGCTCTGAAGACCTTGTTTTACTCCAGATTTCTCCATCACCAATTCAAATGGCTGATGCACAGGAAGAGCAGTTGAATATAGAAATATTGTCGACAAAAGCAATGAGAAATACAAAAAAAGGACGGCATGATATAATTCACATATATGACGCTTGGCTAAACAGCATGGCATTGCATAATTCACATATATAATGCCTTGCAACAAGATAGCATTGCATAATTCACATATATAATGTCTTGCAACAAGATGGCATTGCATAATTCACATATATGGTAATTAGACACTAAACATGTGGCATTCACACAAAGCATGTCTAAACTAAGAAAATGACATAGCAATGCAAGATACCATACGCACGATATGAGCAACATAACCCTGCCAAGTTAGAGCATGCACCTCGGGGGGGGGGGGGGATAGGACTGGTCATCTGTCTCTGAATCCTCCTCTGAGAAGCTATCTGTAACCAGCAAGACACGCACTTCGTCAGATAGCATTGTCTGCTTTGAAGACCTTGTTTCCACTCCAGATTTTTCCATGACCGTGCTCAATGGCTGATGCACAGGAAGAGTAATTGAATGTACTAAAATTCTTGACAAATTTAACACGTAATAAAAAATGATGTCATGATATAATTCACATATAAGATGACTGTCTAACCAGGGTGGCATTACAAAATTCACATATATGATGCCTGGCTAAACAAGATGGCATTGCATGATTCACATATACGATAAAGAAACTAAACAGATGGCATTGACACAAATCATGTCTAAACTAAGCAGATGACATCTTTGATGTATATAGTAAGCAATGCAAGGCACCATATGCATGATATTACTAACATCAGCATGCCAAGTTAGAACAAAGACCTCATGGGGTAAATAGGAGTGGTCTTCTGCTTCTGAATCCCCCTGAGAACAGTTATCTTCCTCTTGATTACGATCTGAAATGGGTGGAGGGGGGCTGCCTTTGCGCCCACCATGGAGCGACGTATGCATGAAATTTTATTGCCACGCAAGGCTCGTCTCTTTTGCTCTACATGTTCAGTTCCATTGTGTACAATAACTGACATGCATAGGAATAAAACATAGTGAGATTATGTAAGGAGTGCATGCACAAATCGAGAGTGATGGTAGCAAACTGTGGATAGACCCAAAACCAATGATAGCAGGCAGATAATAGCTTTAGTTAAAAAATACATATAATGTCTCCTTTAATGTTTGTTTGCACCCAAGATGAAACTCATAGTAGACACCCGAGATTAATCAGATAGTAGACATATAGTACTGATTGCTGCCCCAATATGTACCCCACAACCATTTAAAAACTCAAGTTTCAGCATAAGTTTGGACCTGACTCGGAGTCTAATAGGAGAACACAATGATAAAGTAGCATGTCATCATACTAAGCGATGCATAACGTAAGAAGACACGGAAGAGTGCGACCGCTCTTGCGGACCCGTGTAGTCCTCAAGGTCATCTGCTCAGTTGATGATGGTAATGCAGTTGTCATGGCTGCCGACGGCGGGGAAGAAGATCTGAGGCGGCGAAAGATAGTCTGGAGAGCGGATCCTTGTTGTGGTGAACCCTTCCGTCGTTGGAGCAGTTGAGCCGGGGTGGAACACGACACCGCAGGAGCAGGACAAACCACACAAGGTGTTCTTTGACACATATATGTAACAGAAGTAATTGTGTAAGGGCTTGTTTGAATTTGAGGATTCTAACAATGCAGGGGTAGGAAATAGACAGGAATAGGATAGGAATGCACGTGCAAAACATAGAATTTTAAAACACAGGATTTCTGCCAATCTGGGTGTTTGGTTCACAAGAATTGGAAGATCACAGGATGCAAAGAAGCATGGTGAGATTAAGTCAAACAACAAGAAAATGTACGGTTATAATGCTATTATGCTACTATCTCTTAGTCTTGTGCTTCATGAATAGGAATTTGAAAAGGAGGACAAGTGGAAATTAAAATTCCTATGGTTTTTCTTTCAAGGAGACACTAAAGGAACAAATCCTACAGTTTTCCTTTGCTCCATTCCTTTGCATCAAATTCATGAAAAGTAGTACCATAGGAAACTTTCCAATTCCTATGTTTTTCATTTACGTTTCCTTTCAAGCACCGGCGATTCTAGTAGGCAGGCTTGAGCAAGGAAAAGCCTACACTAAAAAATGTTTTTGTGCTACTTCTGTTACTTTGGACCGAGGCCACTGCCCTACTAGCTCAACTCCCAGGGCCATTGACAAATGCACAGCTCAAACGCGTAGAGATAAATAATGATGGCATTCAAGAGAGTCCATCATGGATAGCTAAGTTGCCTGGTACCTCACTGCTTATCATATACTAGGATAAAATAATCATATTTCCCATTACTCCGTGTGCTCAGTGGACAATATATATAACATGTAGAGTAAAAAAGATATGCAACAAGTGTATAACCTCTTTGGCGAAGCCATGTTGATCTCAGCGTGATTTGGTTGGCCGGTGAGGATGCTCCGGCTGACTTGGCTGTCGGAGGAGGGGAAGATCTTTGGCATCTGGAGATGGAGCCCGAGGTACTGCACCACTGTGATGGAGGGTTTCGTCGTTGGAGCAGCTCCGGTGAGTTGTACGACGCCGAGGCTGAAGCAGGACAAGAGAGACAACGTTAACCCGAGCGGAATTCTAATAACATCTCCAATAGATGATGTAAAATACATAACCACAAAGTGCTAGATGTGAAATACATCAGCTGCTCATATTTGAACTTAACTGTCGAAACTGAATTTAACCATCGAAACTGAACTTGACTGTCAAAACTGAATTTTGCTGTCGAAACTGAATTTTACTGTCGAAGCTGAACGCACTAGAGGAGAGGCTACACGTCAGTCGACTGACTTTTTCATCTCTGGTCAGTCGATTTTGCAGCCGTTGGATACGAAATCAAGGGCCTGCAGTTCATCTTCAACCTCCACGCCCCTGAGCCGCCAGCCACCACCGGCTAAACAGCCGCCCACGGCCGGCGGTGCGCCACCCGCCCGCCCCAAAAACTCTCCCCACCACCGGTCCGCCGCCGCCCCGGCCATCCCTCTAGCCCCCCCCGTTCCAAGCTTTTTCTCCGACGATCCCCATGCCACCGCCCGACCACCGCCGGCGACCACCACCCCCACCCTGAACCCTAAGATAGATAGTGGGATACCTCTCCGACGAGCCCCCCTCCCTATTGCGGCTGGTTCTTCCTTAACTCCGGCGAGCCCCCCCCACCCCCTGAAAATCGACTGACCCAAAAGTCGATTCAGTCGACTGAAGTGTAGCTAAATCGGGGCAGCATCGCAAGCAAGAGAAAGAGCGAGAGCAGCAACGCGAGCAAGAGCAAGAGCAGACAAGGCAGGGGACCGAGAGCAAGAGCAGAGCAGCAGCGCGAGTGAGAGCTAAAGCAGCAGCAGCTCCTACTGATGTGGACGTCGCCGCGGAGGGAGCGATGCCATGGAGGAAGTGGCCTGCGATGCCATCGTGGATGGAGACGCGCCGTGTCGGCTCGGGACCGAGCGCCGGCAGCACCGTGAGATCTAATCAAGAAGAAAATGCGGCGATTAGTGTACAACCTCTTTGGTGGCGCCGATTAGGCCGCAACTTCATCCGAGGAAACGGTGATGATGATGCTCTTCCGGTGGTGCAGGTGAAGACGGCGGTGTGGGAATGGAGGTGGCGCGAAAGAAGAGGGGAACGTCGGGGCAGCTCCTTGGAGGTGGAGGACGAGGTGGCTGAACCGGCGGGACGACCAGATCGACGACGGATCCTCATCCGGTATGGTGGATGAGGGACGTCGAGGTGTTGCTGTGGACGACGTTGTTGGGGAAGAGGCTCCGGCCGGCTGGGTGGTGGACGGAGGAGAGTGTGGGGCTTCGCGGGTTTTCCCGGCCTCGGTGTATGAATGGGTGAGCGGATGGGATGGGAGTGGGGAACCATGGCTTAGGGACGCGCTTGTCCGAAATGTGGGGTAAGTTACGAAAGTACCCCCACCAATTTGAGGCAGTTCTTTCGGTTCAGGGTATCACGGGCATTTCGTGTGTCGGGATTTCACAGGAGGTGGGAGTTTTCGCGCACGTTGTAATTTTGGAATAGCAAGGCGCGGGTTGAGATGGAGGGAGTTGTCGGAGCACAACGAGACAAAGATTTATCTTAAATATTTCGGGGTAACAAGGCGCAGGTTGAAGAGGCGGGAGTTTTGCAGCATGATAGACAGAGACGTTAGCTGGAAATTTCGGCATAACAAGGCGCGACTTGAAATTTTGGGAGAACAAGCTTAACGTGTACCCAAAAAAGACAATTTAGACTAGTATGATATACTACGTACAATGTGTTTAACACGCACAACACACACAGACAACATTTAGACTAGTAAGGTACACGAGCATTGCACGCATGAGATTTGGCAACAAAATTATGAATAAATACCGCATTATAGCATGTAAGCTTTGAGTCATATATGCATGATGTAGATGTTCGTTTAATTCTTATAGTTCATTTCATTCAAAATCATCTAGTTTTTATAAGAAAGCTAATCTATTTTAAGATTCATGGAATTGTGCGCTGTAAGGCATAAAGTAAAAACAAATCATGTAGAAAAACATTTGGGCAATTCTGATATGGAAGATTCTAGAACAAAGAAGAAGTGCTTGTTGGAAATATGCCCTAGAGGCAATAATAAAATGGTTATTATTATATTTCCTTGTTCATGATAATTGTCTATTGTTCATGCTATAATTGTATTAACCAGAAACCGTAATACATGTGTGAATACATAGATCTTAATATGTCCCTAGTAAGCCTCTAGTTGACTAGCTCGTTGATCAATAGATGGTCATGGTTTCCTGACCATGGACATTGGATGTCATTGATAACGGGATCACACCATTAGGAGAATGATGTAATGGACAAGACCCAATCTTAAGCGTAGCACAAGATCGTGTAGTTTGTTTGCTAAAGCTTTTCTAATGTCAAGTATCATTTCCTTAGACCATGAGATTGTGCAACTCCCGGATACCGTAGGAATGCTTTGGGTGTACCAAACATCACAACATAACTGGGTGGCTATAAAGGTGCACTATAGGTATCTCCGAAAGTGTTTGTTGGGTTGGCACGAATCGAGACTGGGATTTGTCACTCCGTATGACGGAGAGGTATGTCTGGGCCCACTCGATAATGCATCATCATAATGAGCTCAATGTGACTAAGGAGTTAGCCACGTGATCATGCGTTACAGAACGAGTAATGAGACTTGCCAGTAACAAGATTGAACGAGGTATGGGGATACCGACGATCGAATCTCGGGCAAGTAACATACCGATAGACAAAGGGAATTGTATACGGGATTGATTGAATCCCCAACATCGTGGTTCATCCGATGAGATCATCATGGAACATGTGGTAGCCAATATGGGTATCCAGATCCCGCTATTGGTTATTGGCCGGAGGGATGTCTCGGTCATGTCTGCATGGTTCCCGAACCCGTAGGGTCTACACACTTAAGGTTTGGTGACGCTAGAGTTGTTATGGGAAATAGTATGTGGTTACCGAAGGTTGTTCGGAGTCCCGGATGAGATCCCAGACGTGACGAGGAGTTCCAGAATGGTCCGGAGGTGAAGATCAATATATTGGACGAAGGGTATTGGAGTCCGGAATTGTTCCGGGGGTACCGGGTGACGACCAACGTGTTCGGAAGGGGTTTTGGAGGCCCCGACAAGCGTTGGGGGTATTATGGGCCAAGGGGAGGGGCACATCAGCTCACGAAGAGGCTGAGCACCCCTCCCACCCCATCTCACATAACCTAGAGAGGTGGGGGCGCCTCCCCTAGGGCAGCCACCCCTCCCGTCTTGGGGGGCAAGTTTCCTAGGGGTGGGCGCGCCCAAACCCATCTAGGGTTTCCCTATGGCCGCCGCCCCTACCCTAGGGAAACCCTAGGGCGCCTCCTCCTCCCCCTTCCCCCTATATATAGTGAGGGAGAGAGAGGGCAGCCACACCCTTCCCCTAGTGCAGCCCTCCCCCTCTCCTACACCTCCTCCTCCTCCGTAGCGCTTGGCGAAGCCCTGCCGGAGAACCACGAGCTCCATCACCACCACGCCGTTGTGCTGTTGGAGTTCTCCCTCAACTTCTCCTCTCCCCTTGCTGGATCAAGAAGGAGGAGACGTTCCCGGGCTGTACGTGTGTTGAATGCGGAGGCGCCGTTGTTCGGCGCTTAGATCGGAATCGACCGCGATCTGAATCGATGCGTGTACGACTCCACCAACCACGTTCTTGTAACGCTTCCGCTTAGCGATCTTCAAGGGTATGAAGATGCACTCCCTCTCTCTCATTTCTAGTATCTCCTAGATTGATCTTGGTGACACGTAGGATTTTTTTGAATTATTGCTACGTTCCCCAATAGTGGCATCATGAGCTAGGTCTATGCGTAGATTCTATGCACGAGTAGAACACAAAGCAGTTGTGGGCGATGATTTGTTCAATTTGCTTACCGTTACTAGTCTTATCTTGATCCGGCGGCATTGTGGGATGAAGCGGCCCAGACCGACCTTACACGTACGCTTACGTGAGAGTGGTTCCACCGGCTGACATGCACTTGAATCATAAGGTGGCTGGCGGGTGTCTATCTCTCCCACTTTAGTCGGATCGGATTCGATGAAAAGGGTCCTTATGAAGGGTAAATAGAAATTGGCTTATCACCATTGTGGTTTTGCATAGGTAAGAAACGTTCTTGCTAGAAACCCATAGCAGCCATGTAAAACATGCAACAACAATTAGAGGACGTCTAACTTGTTTTTGCAGGGTATGCTATGTGATGTGATATGGACAAAAGGATGTGATGAATGATATATGTGATGTATGAGATTGATCATGTTCTTGTAATAGGAATCACGACTTGCACGTCGATGAGTATGACAACCGGCAAGAGCCATAGGAGTTGTCTTAATTTATTTATGACCTGCGTGTCAATGAAAACGCCATGTAATTACTTTACTTTATTGCTAACCGTTAGCCATAGTAGTAGAAGTAATAGTTGGCAAGGCAACTTCATGAAGACACGATGATGGAGATCATGGTGTCATGCCGGTGACGATGGTGTTCATGCCGCGCCTCGAAGATGGAGATCAAAGGCGCAAGATGATATTGGCCATATCATGTTACTTTATGATTTGCATGTGATGTTTGTCATGTTTACATCTTATTTTCTTAGAACGCTGGTAGCATAAATAAGATGATACCTCACTAAAATTTCAAGAAAGTGTCCCCCCTAACTGTGCACAGTCGCCAAGGCTCGTTGTTTCGAAGCACCACGTGATGATCGGGTGTGATAGATTCTAACGTTCGAATACAACGGGTGTAAGCCAGATTTACACATGCAAAACACTTAGGTTGACTTGACGAGCCTAGCATGTATAGACATAGCCTCGGAACACGAGAGACCGAAAGGTCGAACATGAGTCGTATAGTAGATATGATCAACATGGAAATGTTCATCGTTGATGACTAGTCCATCTCACATGATGATCGGACACGGCCTAGTTGATTCAGATCATGTATCACTTAGATGACTAGAGGGATGTCTACCTGAGTGGGAGTTCATTGAATAATTTGACTGGATGAACTTAATTATCATGAACATAGTCTAAATTGTCTTTGCAAATTATGTTGTGGATTAATAGCTCGCGCTTTAGCTCTTTGTTTTAATACGTTCCTAGAGAAAGACTAGTTGAAAGATATTGTAAGCAATTGTGCGGACTAGGGTCGTAGTCTAAGGATTGTCCTCACTGCTACACAGAAGGCTTCTGTCCTTGATGCACCGCTCGGTGTGCCATCCCATCTGGCGTCGTCTGTGGATGTTGTGAACATCTGGTAGACATGTTCTGATGACTACCTGATAGTTTAGTGCGCCATGCTTTACGACTTAGAGTCGGGGCTCCAAAAGCGTTTTGAACGCCATAGAACATATGAGATATTCGAAGAGCTGAAATTGGTATTTCAGGCTCATGCATGTGTTGAGAGGTTGAGACCTCTGACAAGACCTTTGCCTACAAGATGGAGAAGAATAGCTCAGCCAGTGAGCATGTGCTCAGAATGTCTGGGTACTTCAATCACTTGAATCAAGTGGGAGTTAATCTTCCAGATAAGAGAGTGATTGACAAAAGTTCTCTAGTCGCTATCACCAAGCTACTAGAGTTTCATGATGAACTATAACATGCAAGGGAAGATAATCCCGGAGCTGTTCGTCGTGCTTAAGGCCGTAAAGGTAGAAATCAAGAAGGAGCATCAAGTGTTGATGGTTAACAAGAGCACTGGTTTCAAAGAAGGGTAAGGGAAGAAGGGAAACTTCTTGAATGGTAAGCCAGTTGCCGCTCCAGTGAAGAAACCCAAGAACCCAAACCCAAGACAAAGTGCTTCTATTAGAGGAACGGTCACTGGTAGCGGAACTGCCTCAAATACTTGGTAGATGAGCAGGCTGTCAACTTCAATAAAAGTATATTTGATATATGTGTGTTATTGATGTGTACCTTAATAGTACTCCTAGTAGCACCTGGGTATTAGATATTGGTTCAGTTGCTAATATTGGTAACTCGAAACAAAAGCTACAGAATTAACAGAGACTAGCTAAGGGCGAGGTGACGATGTGTGTTGGAAGTGTTTCCAAGGTTGATGTGATCACCATCACACACTCCCTCTACCTTCGGGATTAGTGTTGAACCTAGATAAATGTTGTTTGCATTGGTGTCTGCATTGAGCATGAACATGATTAGATCATGTTTATTGCAATACGATTATTCATTTAAGCCAGAGAATAATGGTTATTCTGTTTACATGAATAATAGCTTCTATGGTCATGCACCCAATGTGAATGGTTTATTGAATCCCTGCCGTAGTTATACACATGTTCATAACATTGATGCCAAAAGATGTAGAGTTGATAATGATAGTACCACTTTCATGTGACACTGCCGCTTAGGTCATATTTGTGTAAAGCGCATGAAAGAACCTCCATGCTAATGGACTTTTGAAGTCACTTCATTTTGAATCACTTGACACATGTGAACCATGCCTCTTTGGCAAGATGACTAAAACCCCGTTCTTTGGAACAATGAACGGGCAAGTGACTTGTTGGAAATCATACATGTTGATGTGTGCGGTCCGATGAGTGTTGACACACATGGTGGATATTGTTATTTTCTCACCTTCACCGGTGAATTGAATAGATATGGGTATATTTACTTAATGAAGCATAAGTCTGAAATGTTTGAAAAGTTCAAGCAATTTCAGAGTGAAGTTGAGAATAATCATAACAAGAAGATCAAGTTCCTTCGATCTGATCAAAGGGAAAGTATCTGAGTTATGAGTTTGGCAATCACTAAAGACAAGGTGGAATCGTTTCACAGTTGACGCCGCCTGGAACACCATAGCATGATGGTGTGTGTGAACATTGTAATCGAACCTTATTGGATTTGGTGTATGATGTCTCTTACCAATCTACTGCTATTGTTGGGGGTTATGCATTAAAGACAATTACATTAACTTTAAATAGGGCACCATCTAAGTCCGTGGAGACGACACCGTATGAACTATGGTTTGGAAAGAAACCAAAGTTGTTGTTTCTTAAGGTTTGGGTCTACGATGCTTATGTCGATAGGCTTCGGTCGGAAAAGCTCGAACCCAAAGTAGAAAATTGTGTCTTCATAGAATACCCAAACAAGACGATTGGGTATGCCTTCTATCTCAGATCTAAGGGCAAAGTGTTTGTCGCTAAGAACAAGTCCTTTCTCGAGAAAGAGTTTCTCTCGAAAGAATTGAGTGGGAGGAAGATAGAACTTGATGAGGTTGTTGAACCTTCACTTCAACCAGAGAGTAGCGCATCACAGAAAGATGTTTCTGTGGCACTTATGTCAGTTGAGGAGAAAGCTAATGATGATGATCATGAAGCTTCAGATCAAATTACTATCAAACATCGTAGGTCGACAAGGGTGTGTACAACTTCTGAGTGGTAACCCTGTCTTGAAGGTCATGTTGTTGGACAACGATGAACCTATGAGCTATGAAGAAGCGATGGTGGGCCCGGATTCCAACAAATGGCTGGAAGCCATGAAATCCGAGATAGGATCCATGTATGAGAACAAAGTATGGACTTTCCTGATGATCGGCAAGCCATTGAGAATAAATGGATCTTTAATAATAAGACATACGCTGATGGTAATGTTACCATTTATGAAGCTCGACTTGTCTCAAGGAAGTTTCTGACAAGTTCAAGGAGTTGTTTGTGATGAGAATTTTCTCAATCATAGCGATGCTAAAGTCTGTTAAAATTGTGTTAGCAGTTGCTGCATTTTTCATTTACGAAATCTGGCAGATGGATGTCAAAACAAAGTTTCCTTGACGGTCTCCGTGAAGAAAGGCTGTATGTGATACAACCAGAAGTTTTTGTCGATCCTAAGGATGCTAAAAGGTATGAAAACTCCAACGATCCTTCTATGGATTGGAGCAATCATCTCGGAGTTGGAACATATGCTTTGATGAGGCGATCAAAGCATTTGGGTTTATACAAAGTTTGCAAGAAACTTGTATTTGCAAGAAAGTGAGTGGGAGCACTACAACATTTCTGATAGGTATATATGGATGACATATTGTTGATAAAATGATGTAGAATTTCTAGAAAGCATAAAGGGTTGTTTGAATGGAGTTTTTCAAAGGAAGACCTGTGTAAAACTGCTTACATGTTGGGTATCAAGATCTATAGAGATATATCAAGACGCCTGATAAGACTTTCACAGAGCACATACCTTGACATGATCTTGAAGGAGTTCAAGATGGATTAGTCAAAGAAGGAGTTCTTGCCTGAGTTTTGAGGTGTGAAGTTAAGATTTGAAGCTCGACCACGGCAGAAGAAAGAGAAAGGACGAAAGTCGTCCCCTATGCCTTAGCCATAGGCTCTATACGATATGCCATGCTGTGCACCGCGATGTGCCTTGCCACGTGTCTGGCAAGGGGATACAAGAGTGATCCAGGAGTGGATCATTGGACAGCGGCCAAAATTGTCCTTAGGAATAAGGAAATGTTTCTCGGTTATGGAGGTGATAAAGAGTTCGGCGTAAAGGGTTATGTCGATGCAAGCTTTAATACCTATCCGGATGACTCTGAGTAGCAAACCGGATACATGTAGTGGAGCAACCATTTGGAATAGCTCCAAGTGGAGCATAGTAGCAACATCTACAATATGAAATCAAGATTTGCGAAGAACACACGGATCTGAATGTTGCAGACCCGTTGACTGACACTTCTCTCGTAAGCATAACATGATCAAACCCTAGAACTCATTGAGTGTTAATCACATGGTGATGTGAACTATATTATTGACTCTAGTAAACTCTTGGGTGTTAATCACATGGTGATGTGAACTAGATTATTAACTCTAGTAAACTCTTCGGGTGTTAGTCACATGGCGATGTGAACTATGAGTGTTAATCACATAACGATGTGAACTGGATTATTGACTCTAGTGCAAGTGGGAGACTGTTGGCAATATGCCCTAGAGGCAATAATAAAATGGTTATTATTATATTTCCTTGTTCATGATAATTGTCTATTGTTCATGCTATAATTGTATTAACCGGAAACCATAATACATGTGTGAATACATAGATCTTAGTATGTCCCTAGTAAGCCTCTAGTTGACTAGCTCGTTGATCAATAGATGGTCATGGTTTCCTGACCATGGACATTGGATGTCATTGATAACGGGATCACATCATTAGGAGAATGATGTGATGGACAAGACCCAATCTTAAGCGTAGCACAAGATCGTGTAGTTTGTTTGCTAAAGCTTTTCTAATGTCAAGTATCATTTCCTTAGACCATGAGATTGTGCAACTCCCGGATACCGTAGGAATGCTTTGGGTGTACCAAACGTCACAACGTAACTGGGTGGCTATAAAGGTGCACTACAGGTATCTCCAAAAGTGTCTGTTGGGTTGGCAAGAATCGAGACCGGGATTTGTCACTCCGTATGACGGAGAGGTATCTCTGGGCCCACTCGGTAATGCATCATCATAATGAGCTCAATGTGACTAAGGAGTTAGCCATGGGATCATGCATTACAGAATGAGTAAAGAGACTTGCCAGTAACAAGATTGAATGAGGTATGGGGATACCGATGATCAAATCTCGGGCAAGTAACATACCGATAGACAAAGGGAATTGTATACGGGATTGATTGAATCCCTGACATCGTGGTTGATCCGATGAGATCATCGTGGAACATTGATACGTCCATTTTGCATCATGCTTTTATATCGATATTTATTGCATTATGGGCTGCTATTACACATTACGTCACAATACTTATGCCTATTCTCTCTTATTTTACAAGGTTTACGTAAAGAGGGAGAATGCCGGCAGCTGGGATTCTGGGCTGGAAAAGGAGCAAATATTAGAGACCTATTCTGCACAGCTCCAAAAGTCCTGAAACTTCACAGAAGACGTTTTCAGAATATATAAAAAATACTCAGTGGAAGAGATTCACCAGGGGGCCACACCCTGCCCACGAGGGTGGGGGGCGCGCCCTACCCCCCTGGGTGTGCCCCCTACCTCGTGGGCCCCCTGGTGGCCATCTTCTGCTATATGAAGTCTTTCGATGGGAAAAAAATAACAAGCCATCTTCTCGGACGAAACTCCGCCGCCACGAGGTGGAACCTTGGTGGAACCAATCTAGGGCTTTGGCAGAGCTGTTCTGCCGGGGAAACTTCCCTCCCGGAGGGGGAAATCATCACCATCGTCATCACCAACGCTCCTCGCATCAGGAGAGGGCAAACTCCGTCAACATCTTCATCAGCACCATCTCCTCTAAAAACCCTAGTTCATCTCTTGTATCCAATTCTTGTCTCCAAGTCCGGGATTGGTGCTAGTAGTGTTAATTACTCTTTGTAGTTGATACTAGTTGGTTTAATTGGTGGAAGATCATATGTTCAGATCCTATATGCATATTAATACCCCTATGATTATGAACATGTTTATGCTTTGTGAGTACTTACGTTTGTTCCTGAGGACATGGGAGAAGTCTTGCTATTAGTAGTCATGTGAATTTGGTATTCGTTCGATATTTTGATGAGATGTATGTTGTCTCTCCTCTAGTGGTGTTATGTGAACGTCGACTACATGAAACTTCACCATTATTTGGGCCTAGAGGAAGGCATTGGGAAGTAATAAGTAGATGATGGGTTGCTAGAGTGACAGAAGCTTAAACCCTTGTTTATGCGTTGCTTCGTAAGGGGCTGATTTGGATCCATATGTTTCATGCTATGGTTAGGTTTACCTTAATACTTTTGTTGTAGTTGTGGATGCTTGCAATAGAGGTTAATCATAAGTGGGATGCTTGTCCAAGTAAGGGCAGTACCCAAGCACCGGTCCACCCACATGCCAAATTATCAAAGTACCGAACGCGAATCATATGAGCGTGATGAAAACTAGCTTGACGATATTCCCATGTGTCCTCGGGAGCGCTTTTCTCTATATAAGAGTTTGTCCAGGCTTGTCCTTTGCTACAAAAAGGATTGGGCCACCTTGCTGCACTTTATTTACTTTTGTTACTTGTTGCTCATTACAAATTATCCTATCACAAAACTATCTGTTACCACTTATTTCAGTACTTGCAGAGAATACCTTGCTGGAAACCGCTTATCATTTCCTTCCGCTCCTCGTTGGGTTTGAAACTCTTACTTATCGAAAGTACTACGATAGATCCCCTATACTTTTGGGCCATCAAGACTCTTTTCTGGCGCCGTTGCCGGGGAGTGAAGCGCCTTTGGTAGGTGGAATTTGGTAAGGAAAAATTTATATAGTGTGCTGACATTTACTGTCACTTGTTACTATGGAAAGTAATCCTCTGAGGGGCTTGTTCGGGGTATCTTCACCCCGACCAATAGAGCAAAGAGTTTCTCCTCAACCTACTGAACCTACTAAAAAAATGTCTGCTTTGAAATTCCTTATGGTATGATAGAAAAATGCTAGCTAATCCTTTTTTACGAGATGGAACAAAACATCCTGATGAGCATCTAATATATGTGGATGAAGTTTGTGGATTATTTAAGCTTGCAGGTGTACCCGGAGATGTTGTTAAGAAGAAGGTCTTCCCTTTATCTTTGAAGGGAAATGCATCGACATGGTATAGGCTATGTGATGATATGGGGTCATGGAACTACAAACGATTTAAATTGGAATTTCATCAGAAGTTTTATCCTATGCATCTTGTTCATCGTGATAGCAATTATATATATAATTTTTGGCCTCGCGAAGGAGAAAGCATCGCTCAAGCTTGGGGGAGGCTTAAATCAATGTTATATTCATGCCCCAATCATGATCTCTCAAGAAAAATGATTATTCAAAAATTTTATGCTGGGCTTTCTGATAACAATCGCACCATGCTTGATACTTCTTGTGCTGGCTCTTTTATGATGAAGACTATTGAATTCAATTGGGATTTATTGGAAAGAATTAAACGCAACTCTGAAGATTGGGACCTCGACAAAGGTAAGGAGTCAGGTATGACACCTAGTTTTGCTTGTGTTAAATCTTTTATGGATACCAATGCTTTCCGTAAATTTAGCACAAAATATGGACTTGACTCTGAGATAGTAGCTTCTTTCTATGAATCTTTTGCTACTTATGTTGATCTCCCCAAGGAGAAATGGTTTAAATATCATCCTCCCATAGAAGTAAAAGTAGCTGCACCTATTAAAGTTGAAGAAAAGATTGTCACTTATAATGATCCAATTGTTCCTACTTCTTATGTTGAGAAACCACCTTTTCCTGTTAGGATAAAGGATCATGCTAAAGCTTCAACCGTGGTTCATAAAAGCAATATTAAAACTTATACACCTCATGAGCAAATTAAAGTTGAACCTGACATTGCTATTGTTAAAGATCTCTTGTCTGATAATATTGATGGGCATGTTATTTATTTCTGTGATGAAACTGCTAGAATTGCTAAACCTTGTGCTAAAGATAAACCTAGACCTGTGGTAGGCATGCCTGTTATTCCTGTTAAAATAGGAGATCATTGTTATCATGGCTTATGTGATATGGGTGCTAGTGCTAGTGCAATACCTATTAGCCTATATAGAGAAATCATGCATGATATTGCACCTATTGAGTTAGACGATATTGATGTCACAATTAAACTTGCCAATAGAGATACTATTTCACCAATGGGAATTGTTAGAGATGTTGAAGTCTTGTGTGGGAAAACTAAATATCCTGCTGATTTTCTTGTTCTTGGTTCCCCACAAGATAGCTTTTGTCCCATTATATTTGGTAGACCCTTCCTGAACACTGTTAATGCTACCATAGATTGCAAAAGAGATGTTGTTACTATCGGTTTAGATGATATGACTCATGAATTTAATTTCTCTAAATTTAGTAGACAACACCGTGAAGAAGAATTACCTAGTAAGGATGAAATTATTGGTCTTGCTTCTATTGCCGTACCTCCTAGTGATCCTTTAGAACAATATTTGCTAGACCATGAAAATGGTATGTTTATGAATGAAAGAAGGGAAATAGACGAAGTATTCTTTAAACAGGAACCTATTCTGAAAAACAATTTGCCTGTTGAAATCCTAGGGGATCCTCCTCCACCCAAGGGTGATCCCGTGCTTGAGCTTAAACCGTTACTTGATACTCTTAAATATGCTTATCTTGATGAGAAAAAGATATATCTTGTTATTATTAGTGCTAACCTTTTAGAGCATGAGGAAGAGACATTATTGAAAACTCTGAAGAAGCACCGTGCTGCTATTGGGTATACTCTTGATGATCTTAAGGGCATTAGTCCCACTCTATGTCAACATAAAATTAATTTGGAAGAAGATGCTAAACCAGTTCGTGATCATCAATGACGGCTGAATCCTAAAATGAAAGAATTGGTAAGAAAGGAAATACTAAAGCTCCTTGAGGCAGGTATAATCTATCCCGTTGCTGATAGTCAGTGGGTAAGTCCTGTCCATTGTGTCCCTAAGAAGGGAGGTATTACTGTTGTTCCTAATGATAAAGATGAATTGATTCCTCAAAGAATTATTACAGGTTATAGGATGGTAATTGATTTCCGCAAATTAAATAAGGGAACTAAAAAGGATCATTACCCCTTACCTTTTATCAACCAAATGCTAGAAAGATTATCCAAACATACATATTTTTTCTTTCTAGATGGTTATTCTGGTTTCTCTCAAATACCCGTGTCAGCCAAAGATCAATCAAAGACTACTTTTACTTGCCCTTTTGGTACTTTTGCTTATAGACATATGCCTTTTGGTTT
Source organism: Triticum urartu (assembly GCF_003073215.2). Lineage (NCBI taxonomy): Eukaryota > Viridiplantae > Streptophyta > Magnoliopsida > Poales > Poaceae > Triticum > Triticum urartu. Next base: position 125,613,814 of record NC_053026.1, on the reverse strand, counting down.
ATGTAATGCACCTGCTACCTTTCAAAGATGCATGATGGCTATATTCTCTGACTTCTGTGAAAAGATTTGTGATGTTTTCATGGATGATTTCTCTGTCTATGGATCTTCTTTTGATGATTGCTTGAGAAACCTTGATCGAGTTTTGCAGAGATGTGAAGAAACTAATCTTGTCTTGAATTGGGAAAAGTGCCACTTTATGGTTAATGAAGGTATAGTCTTGGGGCATAAAGTTTCTGAAAGAGGTATTGAGGTTGATAAAGCTATGGTTGATGCTATTGAAAAGATGCCATGTCCCAAGGACATCAGAGGTATAATAAGTTTCCTTGGTCACCCCGGATTTTATAGGAGGTTCATTAAGGACTTCTCAAAAATTTCTCGGCCTCTGACTAATTTATTACAAAAATATATACCATTTGTTTTTGATGATGATTGTGTAGAAGCATTTGAAATACTTAAGAAAGCATTCATCTCTGCACCTATTGTTTCGCCACCTGATTGGAATTTACCCTTTGAAATTATGTGTGATGCTAGTGATTATGCTGTAGGTGCTATTCTAGGGCAAAGAGTTGATAAGAAATTAAATGTTATTCAATATTCTAGTAAAACCCTAGACAATGCTCAAAGAAATTATGCTACTACTGAAAAAGAATTTTTAGCCGTTGTATTTGCTTGTGATAAGTTCAGACCTTATATTGTTGATTCTAAAGTAACTATTCACACTGATCATGCTATTATTAAATATCTTATGGAAACGAAAGATGCTAAACCTAGACTTATTAGATGGGTTCTCTTGCTACAAGAATTTAACTTACATATTGTTGATAGAAAGGGAGCTGAGAACCCCGTTGCAGACAACTTGTCTAGGTTAGAAAATGTGCTTGATGACCCACTTCCTATTGATGATAGCTTCCCTGATGAGCAATTAAATGTCATAAATGCTTCTCATACTGCTCCATGGTATGCTGATTATGCCAATTACATTGTTGCTAAATTTATACCACCTAGTTTCACATACTAGCAAAATAAAAAGTTCTTCTATGATTTGAGGCATTACTTTTGGGATGACCCACACCTTTATAAAGGAGTAGATGGTGTTATTAGACGTTGTGTACCTGAGCATGAACAGGAACAGATCCTACGCAAGTGTCACTCCGAAGCTTATGGAGGACACCATGCTGGAGATAGAACTGCACATAAGGTATTGCAATCTGGTTTTTATTGGCCTACCCTCTTCAAGGATGCCCGTAAGTTTGTATTATCTTGTGATGAATGTCAAAGAATTGGTAATATTAGTAGACGTCAAGAAATGCCTATGAATTATTCACTCGTTATTGAACCATTTGATGTTTGGGGCTTTGACTATATGGGACCCTTTCCTTCCTCTAATGGTTATACACATATTCTAGTTGCTGTTGATTACGTTACTAAGTGGGTAAAGCTATTCCAACTAGTAGTGCTGATCATAACACTTCTATTAAAATGCTTAAAGAAGTTATTTTTCCAAGGTTTGGAGTCCCTAGATATTTAATGACTGATTGTGGATCACATTTCATTCATGGTGCTTTCCGTAAAATGCTTGCTAAGTATGATGTTAATCATAGAATTGCATCCCCTTATCACCCTCAGTCTAGTGGTCAAGTAGAATTGAGTAATAGAGAGCTCAAATTTATTTTGCAAAAGACTGTTAATAGATCTAGAAAGAATTGGTCCATGAAACTTGATGATGCATTATGGGCCTATAGAACTGCATATAAAAATCCTATGGGTATGTCTCCGTATAAAATGGTTTATGGAAAAGCATGTCACTTACCTCTCGAACTAGAACACAAGGCATATTGTGCCATTAAAGAACTCAATTATGATTTTAAACTTGCCGGTGAGAAGAGGCTATTTGATATTAGCTCGCTTGATGAATGGAGAACCCAAGCCTATGAAAATGCCAAGTTGTTTAAAGAAAAAGTTAAAAGATGGCATGACAAAAGAATACAAAAGCGTGAGTTTAATGTAGGTGATTATGTATTGCTATACAACTCGCATTTAAGATTTTTTGCAGGAAAACTTCTCTCTAAATGGGAAGGTCCTTACGTTATCGAAGTGGTCTACCGTTCCGGTGCCATAAAAATCAACAACTTCGAAGGCACAAATCCGAAGGTGGTGAACGGTGAAAGAATCAAACATTATATCTTAGGTAATCCCATAAATGTTGAAACCAATGTTATTGAAACCGTAACCCCGGAGGAATACATAAGGGACACTTTCCGGAACGTTTCAGACTCCGAAAAGGAATAGGTATGTGGTACGGCAAGTAAACCGACTCCAAAACAGTTTTTAAGGCAATATTTCTCCATTTTGGAATATTTAGAAAAACAGAAAAATAAGAAGCAGTCTGGGAAGGACACGAGGGCTCCACGAGGGTGGAGGGCGCGCCCTCCTACCTCGTGGGCACCTCGTGCGCTCTCCGGACTCCGTTTTCTTACACAACACATATTTTGGTCAGTAAAAATTCATTATATAATCTCCCAGGGGTTTTGACTCCCGTATCACGCAAATATCTCTTGTCTTTGTTTTGAGCTGTCCTGCCACAGACAGAACAACATGTCGTCCCAGGATTCGGAAGGAGAAAGCTATGTGGCTGATTACCTTGCTGATCCTAAGGTCTATGAGGATGTGGAACATTGTGGTTGGACTACGGAAGAAGAAGAGGTCTATGAACCCAAGGGAAAGGAGGAGACGAGTTTAGATGAAGATGAAGTCCCACTACCTCAACCTGGGGACATGCATGTGGAGTTCAAAAAGTCAAGCCTCCTGGATAGAGTAAAGAAACCTAAGATCGATTTTATCCCTTTTCGCCTCTTACAGGAAAACTAGCAGGAACTATGCAAAAAGATACTGAGCCTGGAATAGGAGATCGAGGACATAAGGGACCAAAATTCTGTCCTCAAATGCAAATTTAGGAAGAAGCCTACGCCATCAACAAAATCACCACCGTCTCCACTAACAAAGAAGAATTGAGTATCTGGTATGGGCACTTCCCTTGGCAACTGCCAAGCTTGGGAGAGTGCCCCGGTATCGTATCACCATCACTTTTATATTTACCATTTTTCTTAGTTCGATCCTTTTGGTAATATCTTGATCTAGTAGAATAAAAGTTCTTAGTATGATCTAGTTGTGAGTTTTGATTTATAATCCTTCTATGTAATCGAGTCCGTGAGCTCTATATAATAAAGATTAGTGTTGAGTCAAGGGCTTGATTATTTTGCCATGATCCTAAGGGAATAAAAGAAAAGAGAAAGAAATAAAAAGAAACAAAGATATCATGTGAGTCTTATGGAGAGTAATTAGCTCACATAGAAAAAGTATGATGAATAAAAGTTGTTGAGGGTTGACAAACATAGTTTTGGTCATCGTTGCAATTAATAGGAAGTAATAAAGAAAGAGAGGTCTTCACATATAGATACACTATCTTGGACATCTTTTATGATCGTGAGCACTCATTAAAATATGACATGCTAAAAGAGTTGACGTTGGACAAGGAAGACAATGTAATGGGTTATGTTTTCTTACATCTGAGATAAATTATATTGTCATGGATAATCCAACATGGTTGAGCTTGCCTTTCCCCCTCGTGCTAGCCAAATTCATCGCACCAAGTAGAGATACTACTTGTGCTTCCAAATACCCTTAAACCAGTTTTGCCGTCAGAGTCCACCATAATTACCTATGGATTGAGTAAGATCCTCTAAGTAAGTTGTCATCGGTGCAAGCAATAAAAATTGTTCCCTAAATATGTATGACTTATTAGTGTGGGAGAAAATAAACTTTATACGATCGTGTGATATGGAAGAAATAAAAGCGACAAACTGCATAATAAAGGTCCATATCACAAGTGGCAATATAAAGTGACATTCTTTCACACTATGATTTTGTACATCCAACCATAAAAGCGCATGACAACCTCTGCTTCCCTCTGCGAAGGGCCTATCTTTTTCCTTCACTTCCTACCTTGCATAAGAGTCATGGTGATCTTCACCCTTCCTTTTTACATTTTATCCTTTGGCAAGCACGGTATGTTGGAAAGATCCTGGTATATATGGCTAATTGGATGTGAGTTTTCATGAACTATTATTGTTGACATTACCCTTGAGGTAAAACATTGGGAGGCAAAACTATAAGCCCCTATCTTTCTCTGTGTCCGATTAAAACTCCATACCCATAAGTATTGCGTGAGTGTCAGCAATTGTGAAAGATTATATGATAGTTGAGTATGTGGACTTGCTGAAAAGCTCTTATACATTGACTCTTTCCTATGTTATGATAAATTGCAATTGCTCCAATGACTGAGATTATAGTTTGTTAGTTTTCAATGAAGTTTACGATTCATACTTGAAATTGTGATTGAATTATTACTCTAGCATAATAGATTATATGACAAGAATTATATAAGTTGCTGTTCTAAGAATGATCATGATGCCCTCATGTCCGTATTTTATTTTTATTGACACCTCTATCTCTAAACATGTGGACATATTTTTCGATTTCGGCTTTCGCTTGAGGACAAGCGAGGTCTAAGCTTGGGGGAGTTGATATGTCCATTTTGCATCATGCTTTTATATTGATATTTATTGCATTATGGGCTGCTATTACACATTATGTCACAATACTTATGCCTATTCTCTCTTATTTTACAAGGTTTACATAAAGAGGGAGAAAGCCGGCAGCTCGGATTCTGGGCTGGAAAAGGAGCAAATATTAGAGACCTATTCTGCACAGCTCCAAAAGTCCTGAAACTTCATGGAAGACGTTTTCAGAATATATAAAAAATACTCAGCAGAAGAGATTCACCAGGGGGGCCACACCCTGCCCACGAGGGTGGGGGGCGCGCCCTACCCCCTGGGCACGCCCCCTACCTCGTGGGCGCCCTGGTGGCCCTCCGGTGGCCATCTTCTGCTATATGAAGTCTTTTGATGGGAAAAAAATAACAAGCCATCTTCTTGGATGAAACTCCGCCGCCACGAGGCGGAACCTTGGCGGAACCAACCTAGGGCTGTGGCGGAGCTGTTCTGCCAGGGAAACTTCCCTCCTGGAGGGGGAAATTATCGCCATCGTCATCACCAATGCTCCTCTCATTGGGAGAGGGCAATCTCCATCAACATCTTCATCAGCACCATCTCCTCTCAAAACCATATTTCATCTCTTGTATCCAATTCTTGTCTCCAAGTCCGGGATTGGTGCTAGTAGGTTGCTAGTAGTGTTAATTACTCCTTGTAGTTGATGCTAGTTGGTTTAATTGGTGGAAGATCATATGTTCAGATCCTATATGCATATTAATACCCCTCTGATTATGAACATGTTTATGCTTTCTGAGTAGTTACGTTTGTTCCTGAGGACATGGGAGAAGTCTTGCTATTAGTAGTCATGTGAATTTGGTATTCGTTCGATATTTTGATGAGATGTATGCTGTCTCTCCTCTAGTGGTGTTATGTGAACGTCGACTACATGACACTTCACCATTGTTTGGGCCTAGAGGAAGGCATTGGAAAGTAATAAGTAGATGATGGGTTTCTAGAGTGACAGAAGCTTAAACCCTGCTTATGCGTTGCTTCGTAAGGGGCTGATTTGGATCCATACGTTTCATGCTATGGTTAGGTTTACCTTAATACTTTTGTTGTAGTTGCGGATGCTTGCAATAGAGGTTAATCATAAGTGGGATGCTTGTCCAAGTAAGGACAGTACCCAAGCACCGGTCCACCCACATACCAAATTATCAAAGTACCGAACGCGAATCATATGAACGTGATGAGAACTAGCTTGACGATATTCCCATGTGTCCTCGGGAGCGCTTTTCTCTATATAAGAGTTTGTCCAGGCTTGTCCTTTGCTACAAAAAGGATTGGGCAACCTTGCTGCACTTTATTTACTTTTGTTACTTGTTGCTCGTTACAAATTATCCTATTACAAAACTATCTATTACCACTTATTTCAGTACTTGCAAAGAATACCTTGCTGGAAACCACTTATCATTTCCTTCTGCTCCTCGTTGGATTCGACACGCTTACTTATCGAAAGGACAACGATAGATCCCCTATACTTGTGGGTCATCAAACATGTGGGAGCCAATATGGGTATCCAGATCCCGCTATTGGTTATTGTCCGAAGGGATGTCTCGGTCATGTTTGCATGGTTCCCGAACCCGTAGGGTCTACACACTTAAGGTTCGGTGATGCTAGAGTTGTTATGGGAAATAGTATGTGGTTACCGAAGGTTGTTCGGAGTCCCGGATGAGATCCCGGACATGACGAGGAGTTCCGGAATGGTCCAGAGGTAAAGATCGATATATTGTACGAAGGGTATTGGAGTCCGAAATTGTTCCGGGGGTACCGGGTGACGACCAACGTGTCCGAAAGGGGTTTCGGAGGCCCCAACAAGCATTGGGGGGCATTATGGGCCAAGGGAAGGGGGCACACCAGCCCACTAAGGGGCTGAGCGCCCCTCCCACCCCATCTCACGTAACCTAGAGAGGTGGGGGCGCCTCCCCTAGGGCAGCCACCCCTCCCGGTTTGGGGGGGGGCAAGTTTCCTAGGGGTGGGGGCGCCCAAACCCATCTAGGGTTTCCCCTGTGGCCACCGCCCCTACCCTAGGGAAACTCTAGGGTGCCTCCTCCTCCCCCCTTCCCCCTATATATAGTGAGGGAGAGAGAGAGGGCAGCCACACCCTTCCCCTGGCGCAACCCCTCCTCCTCTCCTACACCTCCTCCTCCTCCGTAGCGCTTGGCGACGCCCTGCCGGAGAACCACGAGCTCCATCACCACCACGCCGTCATGCTGTCGGAGTTCTCCCTCAACTTCTCCTCTCCCCTTGCTGGATCAAGAAGTAGGAGACGTTCCCGGGCTGTACGTGTGTTGAACGCGGAGGCGCCGTTGTTCGGCGCTTAGATCGGAATCGACCGCGATCTGAATCCCTGCGTGTACGACTCCACCAACCGCGTTCTTGTAATGCTTCCGCTTAGTGATCTTCAAGGGTATGAAGATGCACTCCCTCTCTCTCTCATTGCTAGTATCTCCTAGATTGATCTTGGTGACACGTAGGAAGTTTTTTGAATTATTGCTACGTTCCCCAACAGTGCTTGTGTTTTGAGGTTTGTGCATTATGCTTAAGTTCAACCATAGAGTCTTGGCAAAATCTGGTGGAATCTACATGATATCCAACGGCCAGTAGTGCTCAAATTTTCCAGCTCTGCACCATCGGATTGGCCTCATCAAACGACCATCTTTCAAAGTTAAAGTTATCCGCACACAATATAAAAATATAAAAATAATATATATATATATATAGGGGTATAGATATAGATATGTGATGCGAAAGCCACCCATCATCTCCAATTAGAATAGTGTGTCCATGCACGGATGCAATGTGGCCAAACGATGTCTGCCATCGGTTTCTCAAATTCAAACCAGTCTGACCTTGTTCAATGTGTATACATTACAACATGCTCGTTTCCAAACCACACCGCGCAGATCTCCGTTATATTGATGCATGCATGGGTTTCAAACATCATGATCTCTTATTCAAATATTTGAATTCAACTTTACATTGATTATGACCTCACCTAGTCTTTTACACCCACACATTGGTCTTCTCTTTATAATTGTACCACTAACTTTCTCTCGTGCATGCATGCACAGACACTACCAGTCGGCATTATCCATCGCACACATGCAATCTTTTTCTTCAGGTTGGTCTCCCATGAAGGCACACACACACATCCCCCTCTCCATCATATCGGGCATTCTTTATCTCTCACGTGCATGCGCAACGATCGATGCTCCTCTATGTGTGTGTGTGTGTGTGTGTGTATAACTAGGTCTTTCATAGTTTCCCACATAAACCGATCAATCTATATATCTAGTGAGGTCTCACCCTCTTTCCCACGTCCACATTGATCAATCTACACCTCTCTATATAGGATTAGATATATAGCTAATACACCAACATTAATTATATATCCAACACCCCCCTCTCATCATCCATGCTTTCCGCTTCATCTCTCAGACGCGCGCACAATGGCGAAGACAGGGGGCAGCAAGGGCCCTGCCCCCCTAACATCACTATATATCAAGGCTAATATGAATGTGATCATTGGACAATTGCTGGTAAAAATGGTTTAAGTTGATGAATTAGCCCTCCTCGTAAAGGATTAGCAATGCTTGCCCCCCTAGCTCATGGGACATGTTTCATGGCTCCGCCACTGCGTGCAATAGCACACGTTCTCGCCCCCTCTCTGTAAATATCGATCTCATAGTTGTGCACTCCTTCATAGTCTCCCTCCACTCGGCCCCTCGCACCATCTTCTAGCCCCCACCGGATTTTGCCACATGTACAATCTAGCAGACTCCATGGTTGAACTTAAGCATAATGCACAAATCTCAAAACAATAGTGGTTCTCCTTTGTTCTAGAATCTTCCGTATCATAACTGCCCAAAATTTTTTCCAGTTGAATTGCCATTATTTGTTTTTACTTTATGCTTTACAGAGTACAATTCCATGAATCATAAAATAGATTAAGGGCTTCTTTGATTCAAAGGATTCTCAAAGGAATTTTGGAGGATTCTAATCCTTAGGAATTTTTCCTATCTTGGTTGTTTGATTCGTAGGATTGTAAACCATAGGAATTTTTCCATATGATTCATTTGCACTAGATTTCATAGGAAACATCCCATCCACTCAAACCTCTTTGAAAGAATTCTCTGTTTTTTCTATGCACAATCAAACACTCGTACAATCCTGTAGGATTCAAGACAATATTCCACTCTAATCCCATGTTCTTCCTATTCCCGCGTTTTGGAAATCCTACGAATCAAAGAGGCCCTAGGTTTTTTTTATAAAAACTAATTTATTTTGAATGAGATGAACTATAAGAATTAAACGAAGGTCTACATCAGGCATATATTACTTAGAGCTTACATGCTATAGTGTGGTATTTATTCATAATTTGGTTGCAAAATCTGACGCGTGCAATGCATGTGTACCTTACTAATATTTCGAGTATGTGCAAAACACAATGGCACGCTACACAGTGTCTCTCTTATAGTTCATGAAGCCACGTGGCACATGTGGAGGCGTTGTCGCAACATCCTTGTGTGGATTGATCACAGTGACGTGATGCTGGTTCCAGAAGAATGTACTCGTCCTCCCTGAGCCACACTGGCGGTACATGCATGAAGCGAAGATGTGCACGCATGCCACACACACACTCATTCCCTCGGTCGCACACGTGGGTACATGGGCAGACGCAATTTTGTACCAAGATCCACCCCATGTGATAATTTGACGCGTGTAAAGCCCTTCACTTCATTGATGGTCAATTAATACAGCACATGCAAATTGAGTGGACGTGAGGGCTGAAGAAAGACATCACTACTCCACTGCGCGCATGCGAGTAGTTAAATCATGGGTTGCTAGCAGTACTTCCATTGGTCTCCTTCGTATTTTGTACCAATTTTTGACACTAACATAATATTTATGCATCTGAGCAGTGTAGTCTACTTGAAATTTATGTTCCACTAAACTCATCGGGAGCCGTTTCGGGCCTCGAAACCAAAACCCATCAATTTATCTTTACCTTGTTCCCATCACATTCGAAAGTACTAGTGCTACAATTAAGTGCAAGCCTGCTCACAGCTACTAGTACGTACCAAACCTGAACGTGTTCCCACTATGCATGTATTAGTACTAGTGCTAGTACTTAGGTTATAAAAAGGGGAACTACCTAATCGGAAATTACTCTACCTTTCCTCCTCATAAGTGCTTCTTCTTCGTCCGTCCTTGCCATGTCCGGTGTGCAGAGCTCTAGGTCGAGAACTAATCGTAACAAGGGAGCGGCAACCAAGGCTGCAGAAAAAAACAGGGCTCGCCGCCATGCAGAGATCTCAAAATATCTCTCACGGGCTGGTGATGGCTCCCAGGAGCGCCCTAGCCGCGGAGGCGAACATGCCGAGCTGGCGGCGCTGGAGTCTTATCCCTCGACGGCATGCCCGATCAGCTCAATAAGCACCTCAATAAGCAGAAGGAGTTCATCCACGGCTTGGTGGAGCTGCTGAAGGAGAGCCTCGATGACATGCCCGGTGAGCTCAATAAGTAGGGGGAGTTGACCGTCGGTTTGGTGATGCTGCTGAAGAAGAGCATTGCGTCGTAGAAGAAGGCGACCGGTGAAATCCTGCAACTTCAGGAGGACAAGGCGAAGCTCTGCCACGAGCTCGGCCTGCTGAAGGAGAAGAACGCCGGCTGGAAGAAGCTGCATGAGAGTAGTAGTTCCTCGATGAAGATGCTGCAAGCCCTCGTCATGGAACAGAAGGAGGAGTTGGCGAAGCTCCGCATCGAGCACCCGGCTGCTATCAAGGTACGTAATGCGGCCGTGGAACAGATGATGAAGGCTCGCGTCGAGAAATCCCGCGTCATGGACGGAATGAAGAAGATGGCGGAGGAGATGCGCAAGGAGATGGAGGTCGTGGAGGCGATGAAGAAGCAGTTACGACTCCACTGCGAATTAGATCATTTGGGGTGATAATCTTCCTTCTTCTTTTGCTCCTGTGTTTCTTCTTTTGCTTCGGGTGTTTCGCCGCACGTGTCACGTTCTCTGCGAGGCATGAAGAGAACAATGCTAACAATGAGACGACTAGAAAATTAGATCATTTTTATCGCCATATGGCACTAGGCTGCCATGTTTCGTGCTCCTCCGTCGTAGTACTACTCAAGTGGAAAACTTGAGTATACCGCACAGTTCTTTGCTCCTCCTCAGGTCGTCGGCACATTTATATGAGTAGTCAAATCACAAGGCCCTGCCTTCCAGTAGTAATGAGCCGTCAAATCACAAAGGCCCTCGCCTCTCGTGAAAAGGACCAAGCTAGACTGCCCCGCCCTCTAGCCTTTTTAAAAAATGTATACATTTCTACAGTAGTAGTATCGATGGATTGCACCATCGAGCAAAACTAACAAGATGAAATTAAAGAAAAAAGGTGGTACATATAGAGAGCGCTCATCGCCAAATTATGCATATACTATATGACACTACCCACTATGAAAGTACTAGTAACATAGACTAGTAACTAGTCTATGTTACTCTCCACTATGACCAAACAAAGTCGAGGTGCGGATACCAACAAGGGTGTGGTTGTGTCTATACTTGGAAAAATCACCCGACTGCATGCGCACCAGGAAGACGAAGCTCGTGTCATGTTGGTGTTGTGTGCGGCCTGCACATTAACCAAAACCTCGCGCCTCCATCTTAGCCTCCGCGTTTTAAACTTCTCAATCTCAAGGCCAAGGAGCAACGTGAAACCTATGATAGAGCCAATCAGATGGTTGAGAACACTACAATTCATAGCTACAGATGCGTGTGTGAGAGAGGACGAGTGCGTGCGTGCACCTCTTCTCAGAGTACAAGTGTATGTGGGTGGCATCGACCTAGGGAGCAGTGATGGTGCATGCGAGAAGTCCCGAGAGATAGGTGTGATGCGTCTGAAAAAAGACTAGTCTATAGCTTGCCACGAGGCTATTCCTGTCGAACGCCAAGCGTAAGATATGTATCTGATGGTGCCAGTTTTTGCACGTACACAGCAGTAGAAAAAGAACTACTACCATGGCATATGCTACACCACGGCCGAGAAAATGTGCCGACGTTACGCCATCCGGGAATAGTGCCGCACTTCAAAAATAGAACCGTCAATAAATTTTGAGCGCGTCTCGTCACATTCCAAATTACTACTACTACTACCACGCTATATTTATTTGCAAACCTATTCACACCGATCACAACCTAAACGGTATCCCACTTAGGAGCATATTAGTAGTACTCGGTTATAAATACTACTATGCTAAGATGACTACACATTCCTCCTCAACTCCTCATCCACAAAAAACAATCAAGTCAATCAAGCCATAGCCAGCGTGAGTTCTGGGTCAAGAGATTTCCACCAGGGAGAGGTGAGCATGGAAGAGGAAGCACGAGAGATGTCCCGCCTCGCCGCGAAAGCAGCCGACATGTCCAGCCGTGCAGCAGTAGCAGCACAGAGGTCCCGCCGCGCCGCTGAAGCAGCACGGAGGTCCCGCCGCGCCGTCGATGTAGCAGACTGGTCCGGCCACACCGCGGAAGCAGCAGAGATGTCCCGCCATGCCGCCGAAGCAGCACGGAGGTCCCGCAGCGCTGCGGCGGCCTGGGAAAATTTCTCGCGGGCAGGCAAGGACTCTTACAGGCGCATGCATGCGATGGTCCATAGCCAGATGGATCAGATCTCCGGCTGGGCCAGGTTGCAGGATGAGGCTACCGGTGTCATCCGGCAACTAGGGGAGGGAAATGCGAAGCTCCGGGGCGAGCGTGACCTGCTGAGGGCGAAGATCGCCGGAAGGGCGAAGCAGGAGGAGGAGACCGCTGCCTTGTTGCAGAGGACGGGCGTCATCATCAAGAAACTTATGGACGAGAATGACATGCTCCGCATCGAGCGCAACAGGCTGGTGGAGGAATCCATGGATGCTGCCAAGCAGCGTATTAAGGACATGAAACTGATGAAAGAGATCATCGCCCGCCGCGAGAACTAGTCTCTGCGACCTGCAGCGCATAAAGAAAGTAGAGATCAGCGAGCCAGATCATTGTATGCGTCTTCCTTCTTCTTTTGCCCTTGTGTATTTTGGGCGTAGCCGCATGTGGCTTTTTAATTATCTTTCTAATTATGTAAGACAATTATTATCCACTCTCGTCGTCCTTATATATATCCATCAGTCTTGCTATAAGTCGCAGTAGATGCTATATAGGTCCGTCGGATCTTACATCAAGATCCGTGCAAAATTTTCTTTTCAGATTTTCTTTTCTCTCTCTTAAATCTCAGTCGAGTGAGACATTGTCATGCCATTAAATAGAGGCTCGGGCGCCATTAATGGAGACCTTGGGAGAGAGGTGTACGGTAGATGGAGGTCAAAGGGCTCTCCTCCTGATAAGCATGCATAGGGGTCTGATCGCACGCCTCCCGTACTCAAATAGCTACCCTGCACGACGCCTCCTAGCTAATAAAAAAAGGGGACGCGTGGCGGCACATAAATGGTAAGTAGAATGCCCACTATTTCAATAATACTTGTGTTTCCGATTGTAACGTGACAACACTTGTTCCAAAATGACTTTGTTGATCTTTAATGTGTGCGCCTTCGCAAATCGGACAGCAAAATTACCACAACATGTTGGTGCCATGTCATGACACCAAGCCAAGTTTCATGATTTTCATGCATGTTTCGGATTTACAGGAATTAAAGAACCAAGTTTCTCAATGTTTCCAGCCGAGCCATGACGCCCAGATGTTTGAATTTCATTCCCATTTCTGGCATGGGACCTAGAAATTTACCCGAGGACACACATGTGATTTTTCAACCAGCTTTGGTGCACTGGAGCATGTGCTTGTATTTAAAATTTGAATTATGCAAACAAAGGTGACACGTTCCCTCTCAGAACCACGAGCCTTCTTGAGAGAAGCCCCGGTTTGCAAGAAACTTATACCAAAACTTGTTCCTATTCTGCAATTTTTTTACCACATGATGGTAGTACCATGACATGACACCATGCCAAGTTTCATGATTTTCACGCGTGTTTTGCATTTACAAGAATTTTAAAACCAAGCCTCTCAATGTTCTCGGCCAAACCACGATGCCCAGATGTTTGAATTTCATTCCCATTTCTTGCATGGGACCTAGAAATTCACCCGAGGACACACATGTGATTTTTCAATCAACTTTGGTGCACGGGAGCATGTGCTTGTAGTTCAAATTTGAATTATGCACAGTAAATGACCAGTAACTCAATTAATGTATAAAAGGCCAAACGAATCTGGAATAATTCTAAAATTTAAGAGGGCACTCATATAGTTCTATGTTGCCTCTGTAAAGAAAATCTGCGGGGAGGCAGCGTATATTGTTTCGCACACAAAGGTATAAAGAAATAAAGAAATTAGCATACCTATTTAATTCTTGGGTTCTTATTATTTATGCCACTAGTTGTGTATCACTACTCAGTTTTGCCATTAGAAGTTACAACTACTCAAAAAATGCCATCGATCCGTGAGATACCTGCTCAAAAATGCAATTGGATATCTAAAAAATGCCATCGTTAAGTTAGATGTTTGCTCAGAAATGCCATTAGACATTATTTTTTCATGTCAAACCCGTTGACCATGTTACATGACAAAAATACGACGATTCTCACAATCATAAGTTAATGGTCTCCAGCACAATGCTACCTCTTGAGCATGCATTGCGTTGGTTTTCCCTTGAACCGGAAAGGGTGATGCAGTAGAGCAGCGTAAGTATTTCTCTCAGTTTTTGAGAACCAAGGTATCAATCCAGTAAGAGGCCATGCACGAGTCCCTCGCACCTACACAAACAAATAAACTCCTCGCAACCAATGCGATAAAGGGGTTGTCAATCCCTTCACGGTCACATACGAGAGTGAGATCTGATAGATATGATAAGATAATATTTTTGGTATTTTTATGATAAAGAGAAATAAAGATGCAAGTAAAATAAATGGCAAAGGAAATACCTAAGTATTGGAAGAACAATATGATGGAAAATAGACCTGGGGGCCATAGGTTTCACTAGAGGCTTCTCTTGAGAGCATAAGTATTATAGTGGGTGAACAAATTACTGTTGAGCAATTGACAGAATTGAGCATAGTTATGAGAATATCTAGGTATGATCATGTATATAGGTCACGTCCAAAACAAGTAGACCGACTCCTGCCTGCATCTACTACTATTACTCCACACATCGACCGCTATCCAGCATGCATCTAGAGTATTAAGTTTAAGAGAACAGAGTAACACTTTAAGCAAGATGACATGATGTAGAGGGATAAACTCATGCAATATGATATAAACCCCATCTTGTTATCCTTGATGGAAACAATACAATACGTGCCTTGCTGTCCCTACAGTCACTGGGAAAGGACACCGCAAGATTGAACCTAAAGCTAAGCACTTCTCCCATTGCAAGAAAGATCAATCTAGTAGGCCAAACCAAACTGATAATTCGAAGAGACTTGCAAAGATAACCAATCATACATAAAAGAATTCAGAGAATATTCAAATGTTTTTCATAGATAAACTTGATCATAAACCCACAATTCATCGATCTCAACAAACACAACGCAAAAGAAGATTACATCGAATAAATCTCCACAAGAGAGGGGGAGAACTTTGTATTGAGATCCAAAAAGAGAGAAGAAGCCATCTAGCTAATAACTATGGACCCGTAGGTCTGAAGTAAACTATTCACACTTCATCGGAGAGGCTATGGTGTTGATATAGAAGCCCTCAGTGATCGATACCCCCTCCGTCGGAGCTCTGGAAAAGGCCCCAAGATGGGATCTCGTGGATATAGAAAGTTACGGCGGTGGAATTAGGGTTTTGGCTATGTATCTGGTAGTTTGGGGGTACGTAGGTATATATAGGAGGAAGGAGTACGTTGGTGGAGCAACGTGGGCTCCACGAGGATGGAGGGCGCGCCGGGTGGGGGGGGGGGTAGGCGCGCCCCTAACTCATGCCTTCCTCGTTGATTGCTTGATGTAGGGTCCAAGTCCTCTGGATCATGTTCGTTCCAAAAATCACGTTCCCGAAGGTTTCATTCCGTTTGGAATCCGTTTGATATTCTTTTTCTACGAAACCCTAAAATAGGCAAAAAAACAACAATTCTGGGCTGGGCCTCCGGTTAATAGGTTAGTCCCAAAAATAATATAAAAGTGTATAATAAAGCCCAATAATGTCCAAAACAGGATATAATATAGCATGGAACAATCAAAAATTATAGATACGTTGGAGACGTATCAAGCATCCCCAAGCTTAATTCCTGCTCGTCCTCGAGTAGGTAAATGATAAAAATAGATTTTTTGATATGGAATGCTACTTGGCATAATTTCAATGTAATTCTCTTAATTGTGGTATGAATATTCAGATCCGAAAGATTCAAGACAAAAGTTTAATATTTACATAGAAATAATAATACTTCAAGCATACTAACTAAGCAATTGTGTCTCTTCAAAATAACATGGCCAAATAAAGTTATCCCAAGAAAATCATATAGTCTCGCTATGCTCCATCTTCACCACACAAAGTATTCAAATCATGCACAACCCCGATGACAAGCCAAGAAATTGTTTCATACTTTTAGTGTTCTCAAACTTTTTCAATCTTCACGCAATACATGAGCGTGAGCCATGGACATAACACTATAGGTGGAATAGAATGGTGGTTGTGGAGAAGACAAAAGGGAGAAGATAGTCTCACATCAACTAGGCATATCAACGGCCTATGGAGATGCCCATCAATAGATATCAATGTGAGTGAGTAGGGATTGCCATGCAACGGATGCACTAGAGCTATAAATGTATGAAAGCTCAACAAAAAGAAACTAAGTGGGTGTGCATCCAACTTGCTTGCTCACGAAGATCTAGGGCATTTGAGGAAGCCCATCGTTGGAATATACAAGCCAAGTTCTATAATGAAAAATTCCCACTATTATATGAAAGTGATAGCATAATAGAGTCTCTATCATGAAGATCATGGTGCTACTTTGAAGCACAAGTGTGGAAAAAAGGATAGTAGTATTGCCCCTTTTTTTGGGCCTTCCCCCTTTTTTATTTGGCCTTTCTCTTCTTTTATTGGGACAATACTCTATGAATGATGATCATCACACTTCTACTTATTTACAACTCAATGATTACAACTCGATACTAGAACAAAGTATGACTCTATATGAATGCCTCCGGCGGTGTACCGGGATAGCAATGATGCATGAGTGACTTATATGAAAGAATTATGAACGGTGGCTTTGCCACAACTAAAATGTCAACTACATGATCATGTGAAGCAAATTGACAATGATGGAGCGTGTCATAGTAAACGGAACGGTGGAAAGTTGCATGGCAATATATCTCGGAATGGCTATGGAAATGCCATGATAGGTAGGCATGGCTGTTTTGAGGAAGGTATATGGTGGGTGTATGATACCGGCGAAAGGTGCGCGTTATTAGAGAGGCTAGCAATGGTGGAAGGGTGAGAGTGCGTATAATCCATGGACTCAACATTAGTCATAAAGAACTCACATACTTATTGCAAAAATCTATTAGTTATCGAAGCAAAGTACTACACGCATGCTCCTAGGGGGATAGATTGATAGGAAAAGACCATCGCTCATCCCCGACTGCCACTCATAAGGAGGACAATCAATAAATACATCATGCTCTGACTTCTTAACACAACGGTTCACCATACGTGCATGCTACGGGAATCACAAACTTCAACACAAGTATTTCTCAAATTCACAACTACTCAACTAGCACGACTCTAATATCACCATCTCCATATCTCAAAACAATTATCAAGTTTCAAACTTCTCATAGTATTCAACACACTCATAAGAAAATTTTATTATTAATCTTGAATGCCTAACATAATTAAAGCAAATTACAATGCTGTTTTGTAGGACTCTCAAAATAATCTAAGTGAAGCATGAGAGAACAAAAGTTTCTATAAAACAAATCCAGCATCGTGCTCTAAAAGATATAAGTGAAGCACTAGAGCAAAAACTATATAACTCAAAAAATATAAGTGAAGCACATAGAGTATTCTAACAATTTACGAATCATGAGTGTCTCTCTCAAAAAGGTGTGTGCAGCAATGATGATTGTGGAAAACTAACAAATAAAGACTCAAATAATATAAGACGCTCCAAGCAAAACACATATCATGTGGTAAATAAAAATATAGCTCCAAGTAAAGTTACCGATAGAAGTAGACGAAAGAGGGGATGCCTTCCGGGGCATCCCCAAGCTTTGGCCTTTAGGTGTCCTTAGATTATCTTGGGGGTGCCATGGGCATCCCCAAGCTTAGGCTCTTGCCACTCCTTGTTCCATAATCCATCAAATCTTTACCCAAAACTTGAAAACTTCACAACACAAAACTTAAAGTAGAAAATCTCATGAGCTCCGTTAGCGAAAGAAAACAAAACACCACTTCAATGTACTGTAATGAACTAATTCTTTATTTATATTTGTGTTAAACCTACTGTATTACAACTTCTCTATGGTTTATAAACTATTTTACTAGCCATAGATTCATCAAAATAAGCAAACAACACACGGAAAACAGAATCTGTCAAAAACAGAACAGTCTGTAGTAATCTGTAGCTAACGCAATATCTGGAACCCCAAAAATTCTAAAATAAATTGCTGGTTGCGAGGAATTTATCTATTAATCATCTTAAAAAATAATTAACTAAATATCACTTTCCAAATAAAAATGGCAGCAGTTCTCGTGAGCGCTAAAGTTTCTGTTTTTTTACAGCAAGATTAAAAAGACTTTCCCCAAGTCTTCCCAACGGTTCTACTTGGCACAAACACTAATTAAACACAAAAAACATAACCAAAACATAGGATTGATAAATTATTTATTACTAAACAGGAGCAAAAAGCAAGGAATAAAAATAAAATTGGGTTGCCTCCCAACAAGCGCTATCGTTGAACGCCCCTAGCTAGGCATAAAAGCGAAGATAGATCTAGGTATTGCCATCTTTGGAAGGCAATCCATAAGTGCCTCTCATAATGGATTCATAAGGTAATTTAATTTTCTTTCTAGGGAAGTGTTCCATGACTTTCCTTAACGGAAATTGGAATCTAATATTCCCTTCCTTCATATCAATAATTGCACCAACCGTTTTAAGGAAAGGTCTACCAAGAATAATAGGACAAGAAGGATTGCAATCTATGTCAAGACCAATAAAATCCACGGGCACATAATTCCTATTTGAAACAATAAGAACATCATTAATTCTTCCCATAGGTTTCTTAATAGTGGAATCCGCAAGGTGCAAGTTTAAAGAGCAATCATCAAAATCACGGAAACCTAGCAAATCACACAAAGTGTTTGAAATCGTGGAAACACTAGCACCCAAATCACACAAAGCATAGCATTCATGATCTTTAATCTTAATTTTAATAGTAGGTTCCCACTGATCATAAAGTTTTCTAGGGATAGAAACTTCCAACTCAAGTTTTTCTTCATAAGATTGCATCAAAGCATCAACGATATGTTTGGTAAAGGCTTTATTTTGACTATAAGCATGAGGAGAATTTAGCACGGATTGCAACAAGGAAATACAATCTATCAAAGAGCAATTATCATAATTAAATTCCTTGAAATCCAAAATAGTGGGTTCATTAATATTTAAAGTTTTAAATTCTTCAATCCCACTTTTAACAATTTTGGCATCAAGATCTAAATACTCAGAATTTTTGGAACGCCTTCTAGGTAAAGGTGGATCATATTCAGTCCCATCATTATAAAGATTCATATACAAAACAAAGATTTAATAGGGGATACATCAATAACTTTTAGATCTTCATCTTTATCTACCAAATTTTTTCCGGTTTATCGGCCATCTTATTAACTAAGGTGGCTTGCTTATCCGAAACTTCAGCTATTAACTTCTCAAGATGAGCAATCTGAGATTTCAAACCATCAAATTCTTTAGACATATCATCGAGCTCTTTATTCATATAACCCATAAAGCTTTTTTTTTCTTTAAGCTCATTTCTAAAGAAATTATTATGCTCAAATTGTAAGACCATAAAACTCCTGACGTTGCTTTCGATCTCTTCTAACCTTTTAAGGTGAAGATCACCAAATCTAGATAGAGCCATCGTGACAAGCAAGCAATCCGACACACAAGCGAACAAGAAACGGGCAAAAAGAGGCGAAATAGAGAAAGAGAGGGAGGACGAGAGAGGAGGTGAATAAAACGGCAAGGGTGAAGTGGGGGAGAGGAAAACGAGAGGCAAATGGCAAATAATGTAATGCGGGAGATAAGGGTTTGTGATGGGTACTTGGTATGTTGACTTTTGCGTAGACTCCCCGGCAACGGCGCCAGAAATCCTTCTTGCTACCTCTTGAGCACTGCGTTGTTTTCCCTTGAAGAGGAAAGGGTGATGCAGCAAAGTAGCGTAAGTATTTCCCTCAGTTTTTGAGAACCAAGGTATCAATCCAGTAGGAGGCCACGCACGAGTCCCTCGCACCTACACAAACAAATAAACTCCTCGCAACCAACGCGATAAAGGGGTTGTCAATCCCTTCACGGTCACCTACGAGAGTGAGATCTGATAGATATGATAAGATAATATTTTTGGTATTTTTATGATAAAGAGAAATAAAGATGCAAGTAAAATAAATGGCAAAGGAAATAACTAAGTATTGGAAGATTAATATGATGGAAAATAGACCTGGGGGCCATAGGTTTCACTAGAGGCTCTCTCGAGAGCATAAGTATTACGGTGGGTGAACAAATTACTGTTGAGCAATTGACAGAATTGAGCATAGTTATGAGAATATCTAGGTATGATCATGTATATAGGCATCACGTCCGAGACAAGTAGACCGACTCCTGCCTGCATCTACTACTATTACTCCACACATCGACCGCTATCCAGCATGCATCTAGAGTATTAAGTTCAAGAGAACAGAGTAACGCTTTAAGCAAGATGACATGATGTAGAGGGATAAACTCATGCAATATGATAAAACCCCATCTTGTTATCCTGATGGCAACAATACAATACGTGCCTTGCTGCCCCTACTGTCACTGGGAAAGGACACCGCAAGATTGAACCCAAAGCTAAGCACTTCTCCCATTGCAAGAAAGATCAATCTAGTAGGCCAAACCAAACTGATAATTCGAAGAGACTTGCAAAGATAACCAATCATACATAAAAGAATTCAGAGAAGATTCAAATATTGTTCATAGATAAAATTTGATCATAAACCCACAATTCATCGATCTCAACAAACACACCGCAAAAGAAGATTACATCGAATATATCTCCACAAGAGAGGGGGAGAACTTTGTATTGAGATCCAAAAGAGAGAAGAAGCCATCTAGCTAATAACTATGGACCCATAGGTCTGAAGTAAACTATTCACACTTCATCGGAGAGGCTATGGTGTTGATATAGAAGCCCTCAGTGATCGATACCCCCTCCGTCGGAGCTCCAGGAAAAGGCCCCAAGATGGGATCTCGTGGATATAGAAAGTTACGGCGGTGGAATTAGGGTTTTGGCTATGTATCTGGTAGTTTGGGGGTACGTAGGTATATATAGGAGGAAGGAGTACGTTGGTGGAGCAACGTGGGCTCCACGAGGATGGAGGGCGCGCCGGGTGGGGGGGGGGGGAGGCGCGCCCCTACCTCATGCCTTCCTCGTTGATTGCTTGATGTAGGGTCCAAGTCCTCTGGATCATGTTCGTTCCAAAAATCATGTTCCCGAAGGTTTCATTCCGTTTGGAATCCGTTTGATATTCCTTTTCTACGAAACCCTAAAATAGGCGAAAAAACAACAATTCTGGGCTGGGCCTCCGGTTAATAGGTTAGTCCCAAAAATAATATAAAAGTGTATAATAAAGCCCAATAATGTCCAAAACAGGATATAATATAGCATGGAACAATCAAAAATTATAGATACGTTGGAGACGTATCACACAACACACCCCTCAAATAAAACTAAGCACCCTGGAATTCTTTGACAAAACTAAGCACCCTGAAATTCTTTGACAACTAAAGTACTGGATATATGATGTTGGCCATATATATTGTATGTACATAATGTGAGGAAACAAGTGGTAGTACTATACCAACTAAAAGATGAAATGTACGAAATATAACGAGAAGAAACATAGCATAGTTCTGCTGGGGGCTCAACACAACACACCCCTCAAATAAAACTAAGCACCCCAGAAATTAAACTAAGCAACTAATCCGTAGACACTGCATTAGAACCACCATGAGCAACGACACTGCCACCTTACTCGGAGTCCTCGTCCACGTCCTCGACTTCGTACTTGTCCCTCTTCCTCTTGGGCGATATTTCTTGCTTGAACCACAAACTTGGCTCTTGCTCTTCATCCAACCCTTGTAGATATTGAAACAAAGGTAGCCATCCATTGCAGCGTAGTGGATGTGGTCTATATCTAGTACAGTCCGCTGCCATGCACGATGAAATGTGTGCGGAGGTTTCTTCAGTTCACCGTACGAAGGATGAACCATGGCTCTTGCCAGGGTTAGCATTGAAGGCTGGTCAAGGGAGGGCACCAGCCCTTCCTTCTGGAGGTCGAAGGGGTCGCCTACAACGAGGCCTATCCGATCCAGGATTTCCTTGTCGTTCCTAAAGTCTACAGTAACGAATTTGACTCGGCCGCCCTTGAGGAACTTCTTAAATTCCTCGCACTCAACATCGGCACGACATATGTGGTAGACCAAGCATAAGTCATGCACGCAAACCTGGATCACGGCGGGCTTCTTCTTCTCTGCATCCTTTAGATTCTTCTCGCTTCCTAGGACTGTGGTGTACTCAACATCTAGCCCAGTGACCCACTCATCATTTGAGTTTTCGAACATGCGTTTGAAGTGAGCAAGACATTCTTTCACCTTTACGGAAGAACGGGTGTAGATGACGTCAAACTCATCGCCGGTGATGGTTCTAACCTTGTACTCACCGCTGATCATGGAGATTTAGGACGCCATGGATTTGGGAGGAGGGTTAGGATTAGTGGAACTGTCGTAATGTGGAAGGACGAGACGACTAGGAGCGGTTTATCGACTATAAAAATGTCGAGTAGGGGGGCGCGTGCGAATGGCAGGGTAGTGGCTTGCCTGGTGGATAAATGGATTCATGCACAGTACTGTGGGGACCAATTAGATATCGTGTATACTCAACACCCAATTAAATGGCTTTCGATGTCATGTCAAGCGTCGGGAAAATTACAGGTGATACGAAGCTTTCCATTCTCCCATGATACGGGCTTCCGAGAGCCCTTGGATCTAAGATCGAACGGTTGCATGGCGTGATTCTAGACCTATGGGTGAATATCATATCCTAGAGGGTTATTCTGCAAATTTTCAGCAACTTAGCATGCGACCGTTCGATCTCAGATCCAAGGGCTGCCAGCAGCCCGTATCATGGTCGCGCCTACCACGACCGTCGCCTCGCTCGCGTGGTCGCGCCCTTGGAGATTTAACACGGTGCGTTAGGCTATCTGATGTTGGCACATCATACATAGTCATCACTTAGTCACTCACACAACAAGGTTAGCTATAAGGTTGGCTATAAGAGTATTTTTTGTTTACTTCTCTCTATCTCTTTCTTCATAGTATTTATTGCATTTGCCAAGGAGTGACCTCTTCCAATGAAGTGGTGCTTAGATGAGGTGCTATGGGCATTAAATGGCTTAGCAACTCAAGTCCCCAATGCATAGGTGCTTAGTTTTTTGTTGCTAAGTTTGCTTCATCTAGGTACACACGCTTATCACCGTTTCTTCCTGGGGTCACCAAACTAGTCTCTCTCTTAATTAACTTGCCACATTAAACTTTATGCCTATGTGGCAGGCTTAGCACCTATAGGATCAAGTACAATAGTGGGCTATAATCCCTCTTTACATGGCATTTTTGCATATGTGGGGGAAAGAGGAAAGGAAAAAGTGGAGGAGTGGGCTCTCAAACAAGAGCCAGCCTCTACATGGTGGAGCATCAGGAGAGGCACCTGTATGGAGGTGGTCAGGAATCGGGAGACTCACGCCGGTCATAGCATTGCAGTTAAAATGATAATGGCAAGTCAAATCACCGGGCCCCACCTGTCCAGTAGTAACTCACTGTCAAATCACACAGCCCTACGTTTGCAGCAGCCTACTCCCTCATCTTCTCGTGTCTTTGTCGAACCGACTAGGCGGAACTGTCCCGCCTAACGCACGGGAAAAGCCCCGCCCTCGACTTTTAAATAGTACAGTATACTAATTTTGTATCCATGGATTGCGCCATGGAGAAAAGCCTCAAGAAAACGGCGGTACACATGTACGGAGTATACAACATGCTCGTCGCATTCGCTTCGCACCCCAGATGATCGGTCGGTCTGGCACGCCGCTCTCCGAATGGAACACGCGTCATATTGCGTTTGCACACACATGTCGGACCGCAATTGAGAACCGACCATAGGCACACTCCCCGGCCCCGCAAGTCGGGTGAGTTAATAGAAGAGAGAGACGAGCGATAGTACTACTAGAGAAGTGTTGTAGGAGTACATATGGTGGTACCTGGATGATCCCTGCAAGACACGGAAGATCAGTTCGTCCATGCATGTGAGCAGACTCCAGCAGACACGCCTGGATTGGCTATCATCTACATATCGTGTAGGCTTTGTTGTACAAGGCTGTAGTTCTGGTGAGAAATCTAAAAAAAAGGTTTCTTGTCATCTCGCAAAATTAGGTGTCATGTGCTTCGGATCACTGCGAGGGTTAAACAACGACAATTGAGGCTAGTCATTGGGGGCACATGCACGAAGACTACTCGGCTGCCATCTAGGTCAAGCCGGCTATGTTAATTAGGACATCTATTGACGGACCCCCTTTCTACGAGTTTATCTTTAATTTGAGCTTTGATCCTCGTCTAGTTTGTCCACCGGGATTCATCTTGTCTCCTTTGGGCAGTGAGGTTATGATTTCCTGTCATGTGGCATTTTTTCATGTTATATGTTACAATCCGGTGCTTCAGATGAAAATGACGACAACTGCGCCTCCGGGGCACGTGCATGAAGACTTCTCGACAATCATTGCCGAGGTCAAGTCGGCTCCGGCCGCTAGACAAAAGAAAACTAGTACTCCACTGTATAGGCAGGAGGCTCCGCGCTTGCTTGCTAGTGTTGATCTCTTCACACTGTCTCGTCCTCTCCAGATCTAAACACGACAGCGGTGGCCACACACACTCTCTCTCTACTCACCGCTGGTCACAGATCCAGCCGGATCCTCTCCGCCGGGGAAGGTGAGAAGGTGCAACGTTCACGCGGTCATCCTCGGCGACGGCTCTTACCCATTGCCGGCGCATCCCAATCAGCGTGCCTTGCCGTTCTCTCCCAAGCATCACTGGCGAGGGATGGCCTCCCACCCCTTCTTCCTCACTGCCATAGTGTGGGCAGATCTAGCCTCCCGCCGCCCACCTAGCGACATCCTGGCGACCCTCCGGTATAAATTCCTTCGAAACCGGCCTTGCTCTACTTCCCGAGCTCCTGACGTTGCTGCATTTGTATCTTTTACTATTTCTCAGGCCCCCTCATAGATAGGATCGATCGGCTTTTCGAAAACCACCTAATTTTTTACTTTTAAGAGGTAAAACTAGTTCATGCACTCGAATCTAGTAGTACTTGGTTCAAACAAGGAAGAAAGGGGGTGGGGGTGGGGGAAGATTTGTTACCTGCATCTAGTACTTGGTCGAAAGAGGAAATAATGGGGGGCGAAAAGTAGCAGAGACTGGCTATCCAACTGGTCTCTAGGTCTAATAGGGAAATAAAGGTAACGCAGTACAAACTCAATATAAACCCGATCTATTGGTTGAAAGAGGAAAGAAAGTTGGGACTGGGGGACAAGTCAACAGAGTAAGTCTAGCACTAGATTTGCTAGCCTCACACAGTATAAGGTGGCTATATACCGAACAAAAATGGGACCAACCCAGATATCCTCTTCTGATGTTTGTTGCCCCGAGCCGCTCTTATGTAATGCCACTGGTAAAATGTAGCAGTCGCACTGTTAAAAGTAAGGACATGTTAAACCAATGTTGTTTTCAATGTAATGCCTCCAGTAATATGAATTAATGGCACTTTTTTCATGTCATGCTAAATTTCCCATTAAGATAAGTTGCTTATTTTCCTTAGAGATGCAATTGTCCTGGTCTGCCTACTCTCCCGTGCCCAAATACTGACTCTATAGCAGCTGTTAATGTAATGTTGCTAGTAAAATGAAGCAATGGCACCATTAAAGTAATGTCGTATTTAACGGCTGCCATAGTTAATCCTAATGCCCACACTAATATCTAGCAATGCTACCAGAAATTGCTATTGTCCTTGTACGATTGCCATTCAGATAAGGAACATGCTTTTTTTCATTTGATGCATGTTTCATCACTTGTTAGTCACTCTCCTTTCCACCTTTTTTATGCAAACAGAGATATACATTTCACGCTTGATTTGAGTTGAACTGCACAAATGAGATCCAAATTATAGTTGAACATTCCAGGAGCTTCACGACCAACCTTGATGTTGCTCAATTTTATTGCAACTAATGAAGAAGAAGCTCTATGGGTTTCGTTTGCTGATGGAAATGGAACCAGGGATGGAGCCCTTTTCTTAAAAAAAGCTGCTAGCTCATGGGACATTGCTTCATTTTAGGTGAACTGCACCAAAAGGTCCCATGAATTGAATCATCCATGTTGGTGACTGGTGTCACCCCTTCTACGATGGCACTGACTGCAGATATGGTTCCCATCACGAGGTATCTTCCTTTTTGGTCTGACCGTTTGCCAAAGATCCTGCATGTTGATCCTGCTCTTGTGCTACTATTTTGGCACTTCCATGATAAAGCAGTAATGTTATTATTTTGCACCTTAATCTAGTGGCACTACTAATTTGAGGCAATGTTTTGGCACTGCTAGTGCCACTATTTTTTATATATCGAAAGAGGGGGCTCCCTCCGATTTCATTAAAGAAACCCAACCATAGAGAACCATTATCTGACAACATCTTAGTGTAAACGAGTAGTTATGCAACTACTACTAGAACAGACTGAGCACTAGCAGGAGACAAGTTCGCCACATAAGCTAGGTAGGTAGGGGGACGCAGCACCAGCTCGACCAAGTTTGGATTACAACCCAAATGCTACCACAGAAACATCAGGAGGAAGATAGGGATTGAAAGAGCCAGCTTCAGCATCCCAGTCTAAGCACCCCCGTCCTTCATCCTTGCGATGCACGATACACCTCGTTTGCCACCTACTCGACCCTAGTGTCACTAATAAAATGAATTAATAATACAGTTAAAATAGAGCGTGTGTCCTCTCTATCATTTCATTTCCAATGTAGATAAAGAAAGTGCTTCTCTTTGATAATGTATGTTTCATCAACTAGTCCCATTGTTAATGTTTAAGCATTTCTGCGAATTGGGGTGCTTAATTTTAGTTGATCTGCACAAAAATAGAGATTTGAATGTCTCAAGGCCCCTCCTTGTACTACCGCTGTACATTGATGTTCATCACTGTCAGAAGGTGTATCGGGGAGACTTGGGATGATTTCTAGTATGAGGCGTGGCATACCGTATGAGGCGTCGCAGGGCCCATCTCGCCCATGCAGCATGGCATACTATGCTACTATCGTGATATTTTCTTCTATTTATTTTGCATGTTTCATCAACTAGTGCCACTATAATGTAATCACGCTTTTTCATTATCTATGCAAACAGGGTTATTCAACTGCATTTTGGTGGAACTGCACAAATGTACGGATGGAACCAACATATATGCAGAGTGCGAGGTGTGCCAAGTAAAAATTACTGACACCAACATGCTCCATGCACGCATTGGCATCCACCACCACTAGTGGGATGTGTGGCGCTCTCTGTGGACGGATCTTTCTCGGCAGCAAATCCTCTAACCAAATACTAGTAGCTTATATTGGCAGCTTTCTAGGGAGTACTCTTTTCTGAAAGAAGCACCAATCTATTTTTCTTTATTTGTACACAGTGTCACAACATTGACCCAAAGGTCCAGAGCTATTTAGGTGATTGGCGTAGTACTTGGAGACTGATTGTAAGCACGATTTTCATTAGCTGTCACACTGATTGTAAGCATTAGCAGGTGGAAGATTAGGTTAGTGAGAAGCTTACCTTAAACCCTACCACTGTGGGGACCCCGACTCATAAGTCGTGATCACCGAATGCACGTGTACTGTGATCCCAGAGATCAATGCTCACTGAACACACAGAAGCTGAATAACAAGAGTCTTACATCCATACATATCGTCTTACACAAATTATGATCATTATGGTCAAGTCTTACATAGATAAAGCCACAAGGGCTGAATACCAAATAAACTTGAGCAGCGGAAATCTTCGTCGATAAGTAGAACCCATGCCATCTGCCTTAACCCTACAGGCATTCTGACTGGGAAACATCCTAGTTCGCATGTTCGTCTCCAAAGAACTCTTCTTTGAACTCCTATTCTTCCATGCCTGGCCAATTAAATAACTAGTGGCAAGCCAATGAGTACTTTTGAATGTACTCGCAAGCAACCCATGTTTTGGTTCGAGATACAACAATGCAGGATATAGGTAAATTTTTGCAGAAAGCTAATTTTACTGTTCTAAGACATGTTCAACAACTGGTAAAACTTGCATCATATGAATTCAAGTAACCATAGGGACTGGTTACAAATATCAACATAAATGGAGTGGGCACCAACCCAACTCAATCATGTCAAGTCCTTTGATTTGACCCAAGTAAATCTTTCCACTTATCCATACACACACACTGGTTTGTAAACATGTGGACGTAGCCCAAGAGAGGTTACCCAACTGTCCTTGATCGTGGACACGGCTATTCGAATAGTTTTACACTCTGCAGAGGTTGCACACTTTATCCACAAGATCCGGGGAACTTCCGTGTCATCCACGACCCGCGGTACCTCAAGTACCCGGGGTAAGCACCCGATCACTATCTTTCCCTAGACGACACTAACAAAGAGTCCACTCGATTGGTAGTAACCCCCGTGCCCAACATTTCACATCTTAAAGTTGTGGAGCCTTGCTCCCATATTCATCACATACCACAAGCACGGGGTACCAACGGTGTTTCCGGTGCCCTGTGAAAACAGTCA
This sequence comes from Triticum urartu, assembly GCF_003073215.2. Classification (NCBI taxonomy): domain Eukaryota; kingdom Viridiplantae; phylum Streptophyta; class Magnoliopsida; order Poales; family Poaceae; genus Triticum; species Triticum urartu. The sequence goes on along the minus strand of NC_053026.1, from coordinate 125,585,057 downwards.
TGGCCGCCCTACCTGGCACGAACCCGTCCCGAGAGAGCGCAACAACAACTCTCCCATCACTAGTAATGCAGGATCCAAGCTAGTATCGACCTAGGTAATCAATAATGCCCTTTCCCATATAAGGGTAGAGTGGTTGCGCATGTAAGGTTGGAATAACGGTCGCAACTGAAACCAATCCATTTTGAAAACAACACACACACTTGCCTCGGTACACCACTTCGTCATCAAGTGGTTACCCAACTCATTATCTCCTTCGGGCATAAGTGGCACCGACAGGGTTTTCGAAAAGTCTTTTGAAAACAATCTTGCTCCCATCACCATGCATATTCATGTCCCTTTTTGGGTAGCAACTACTTTAGCATCCTATCTACTCCCACCGGCATAACCCTCATAGGAAGGTAGGGTCATGCATAATGCAAGTATCAACAAGGAAGTAACAGAGGCAACCCACCAAGGTGGTTACCACCTCATCCTGATTCCGTTGCACCAATAATATGGTGCTATATGACATGCATAAAAAAGGTTTCTTAGACATGGTCAAAGGGCTGCTTGCCTGGCTCAGCAAAGTCTTCTGGGTCTTCAAAGTCTTCTGGTCCAACTCCTTCGTCAGCAACGAAATCTATCGTCACAAAATAATAACGATAAAATAAGGCAATAATAAAACAGAAAAACCAAAGTGCTCAAAAAAATGTCAACTCATTTTTGTTAGATACTATGGTTAAAACTAAGAAGGGGAAAAATTCTTATTTCTGGATTTGGAGCTACAGAGACAGAGTAATGGATTTTCAAACAAGAATTTAATTGCTCAAATTTGAATAGCACAGAAAAGTTGGTTGGGCATGTATGAAAGTTATAGCATTAAATAGGTGGGATTTTTAAAAGATTTTAGGAACTGGAATTATTGCATTTGGATGAATACTTAATCCTATGGAATTTTTGCAAGTCTAACAGAAAAGGAAAAGGAAAAGGAGCACTGTACACCTGGGCCAGAGCAGCCGCAGCGCAGCAGGCCCAGTCCGAGAGGCGGCCTAGCACACTGGTGCACGCGCGCGCGCCAGGTTTAAACCTGACGGGTGGGGCCCAGGCGTCAGCGAGAGAGAGAGAGGCGATGGAGGGGAGAGGCTGACAGGCGGGGCCCGCCTGTCATCCCTAACCCCGAGTCCAGACGGCCGGCGAGCTCACCGGCGATGATGCAGGGCACGGCGAGGTCGGGCGAGGGCACTGCTGGGCTCAGCGTCGTGTCGCCGTTCGGGTGGAGGTGGGGTTGGTCACCGGAGCAGCCTGGTTTGCCGGTAACGAGGTCACGCGGCAGAGGTGCTTCGGGCGTCGGTGGTTCCGGCCGTTACCGGCTGCAAAAAGAGTGGGGAAGAGAGGGGAAAGGGTCAGTGATGCCATGCGGTTCCAGATCGAGAGAGAACGGGGGCGGAGGAGGCCTGTACTGCGCGAACGCCGACGAGCCGAGGCGGCGGAGCTCGAGCTCGATCTCGAGCTCAGGCGGCTCCAGAGGCAAATTGTTGGTGCGGGAGGTTGATTAGGAGTGTGGGGGAGCGACAGGGAGTGAGAGAGAGGCTTGGGGTCGTCTTATATAGGCTGGCCGAGTTCCACCATAGGCGAGGCCTACGGGTGTCCACAGGATCGGCTCGGGTGGCCGTTAGAGAGGAAATGGAGGGCTCGGGGGTGTTCGTGGGAGTGGTTTAGGGTGCCAGGGAGAGAGAGGAGGAGCGGGACGAGCTGTGGGCGGGCCGCAGGAGCAGCGCGGGCATTGCCCAAGCGGGGCGGCGTTCTGGCACGAGCTGCAGGAGAGGGAGCAAGTGGGCGGCCTGCTGGCGTGGAGCGGACGTCGAGGGGCATCGACTAGCACGCAGGGGATGCTCGAGGCGGTCGGGGGACGCGGCGTCAACGGTCGGGTGCTTTGCCAGGCGCTCAAGAGCGCGACTTTGGCCGGCATCCGAGGTTTTCCCGCGTCCTCATGCGTCCACTTGTGTCTGGCAACTGCAGGGGGCGGGGGCAAAAGCTGGGGAGAGCCTTGGATGCTATGGAAAGCTGAGGGGAGAGACGGAGGCTGAGAGAGTGGGAGGATTCCACTGTCCAGAGAAGAAAAATGGGGCTCTCCCCCTTCATCATTGCTTCCTCGGGCATCAAGGCACACAGGTGCTAGAGGGGGACTAGGAGGGGTTGTGGGAAGAAGTTCAGCTCATGGAGATTAGTGGAAATGGCCAAAACATGCCTTTTAAGTTTCTGCCAGAAGGTGTTTGATGTAGGTTTGGGCAAGCAAATGGACTTCCCTTGTCATGAGGCTTGACAGGGTCAAATGTACTGAGAAAATAAGAGGTTCCACCAAGATTTAGTTCATTTGGGCAAAGTAGCCAATGTAACTTTGGTAAACCCTAGAAATCAGCAGAAATGGCTTTACCAAGATTTAGTCATGCAAATCTATTCTCCTTGATGCACCACTTGGTGTAGTGTCATCATTTGACGATTTGAACATGTCCACAAAAATTCAGATCACAAGGACACACTTGGCAATGTAGAGTTGTTCAAATTTGGTTCTGGGCAGAAAGGGTTTTAGAACACTTTGATCATGATATCCTTCTCTCCAACTTGTGCCATTTGGTCTAGATACATTATTACACCATTTGAGCATGTGCACCAAGTTTGAGAGCATTTGGACATGTTTGTCAGTGCAAAGTTGTTCAAACTTGAAAAAGGACAGAAATGGTTTTGAGAGGGTTTGGTGGGGCTATATTGTTCTCCATGACATGAGACTTTGTAGGATCCTCAAGTAGGTAATTTTGGATATGATAGAATTTTCCTGTATTTATTGGAGAATATTTTCTTTGTAAACATTTCAAAACCTTGAAATGTCCAGAAATAGCTTTTGAGGGATTTGACCAATAATTTGAACATGACCATGTGTTGAAACTCTTATATATGGACAATATATGTCCACTGAGCTTCCCTAAATTTTCTCAAATATTTTTGAAACATTAAAATAATTTTAACCTATTAAAGACCATTTCTAGCCTTAGGAAAAAGCCTTTAAATAAAATAGGAAAATAACTTTTAAAATTATATTTTTGTGGTTTATGGGAGCCCTATACCTAATAGGTTTCAAATATACTTTTTGAAAGATTTTTCACACCCTTAATTAAGTACTTGTAGTTCAAGTCTCAATTCAGGGGTTTTTGGAAAACCTAATTTAGAAAATTCTTTTTTGCCAAAATATTTTTGCAAGAAATTGTTTTTGTGTCCTACACACATGGCATGATCATTGGGCAAGGTTTTGGATCAAGGAGAAGGAGTATAAGAGTTAGAGGATTTATTTGATTTTTTGAGCACTTGCAACCAACACACAAAAATCAAATCAAGCAAAGACCTAAACACTCAAAAGTTTTTGTCAAACCACATTTTATCATGATTAATTAGCTTAAGTGTTGTGGCATGAAAATCAGGGTGTGACAGACCTACCCCCTTACACGAATCTTGTCCCCGAGATTCCCAAACTAGGCGCGGAAAGGAATAAGGAAACTTGGATCCAGGGTAGTCTTCACGTTCTCATACTGCTTCTGCTTCCGAGTGGTGCTCCATTGACCCTTGCAATACTTGATGATGTGGCTTTCTGTATGACGTTCTACTTAATCCAGGTTGCTAAGGGGTCTCTTGCGTAAGTCAGGTTGGGCCAGAGGTCGATGGTTCGGCGACCGATGTCCTGGTCGGGGTCGGGCTAGTTAGGAAGTTGGAAACACTCCCGAGGTTGTGTTGTGTGGGAAAACGTTGTGCATAGTGGGTCACTCAGGTGGTAACTCCAGCTGGCAACTATCTTCTCTTTCGTCTCTTAGCAATCTCGGCGGGGTTGTTAAATCTTGGTGTGAGCTTCCTTTTGACATGTAAATGCTTGGTTCCTTCGAGAGGAGTGGTTTGCAGATACGCACGGTCTTCGACGAGGAAGTTCACTTCTTGATGATGGTGGTTGGTATAGTTCTTCCTCCTTGACATGGCAGTCTTCAGATGTTCCCTAACCAGCTGAACGGTTCTTCTTCCATCTTCCGGTAGGCAAGTAGGTCACCAAATAAAGATGACAACCAACTTGTCCAAGTACTCCATGAAGACTCGTTCATGCGGTACATAAAGTAGGATGGGGCATTGATGGTGGTCACAGTTGAGTATTGGCCAAGGTCTTCTTGACCTAGAGCCAAAACCCATTGTCATGATCCGACCATGTGGTGGCTTGGTAGGGTTTTAGGGTTTCAAGGATTCTAGGGTGTGAGTGAACGTTTATCATCTTATCCTTGAGCACCATTCCTGAGATGCCAATTGTTCTATCTAGTCCTCCAAACAGATCACCTTATACCACCGAAAGCATCATCTCGTATAGGTCAACTCCAATCATCACTCACGCTATTCATGTCCTCATGACTCCCAAGAGGAGGTTTAACAAAATTACATGTCTACGGTCCCCAAAAATCATATGTATGGCTACCCCTAAGAATCCATGGGTAGGGCATTCAAGCTGCTAAGCTTGAGTTGAACATGACAATTCAAGTGCTCATCCTATTCTCCCAAGGTCTAAGATAAAGCATCTCTATCCTAAGGAAACACGTCGTAAGCCACTCCAAAACCTTGTTTCCTTCCTATGAATCAACTCCAACAACCCATTAACTACCATCAATCACTACATAATCCATTAATTGTACAAATCCAATGTCTATGGTGTTCCACACAATCTTCTAAAGTCCCTATAATCCCCAAATACTTTGAAAGGGATACCTTACTGTAGTTAGTCCACCAATTTCCATTATCATGGTCAAGTAAACTCCAAGGTCAAGCTCGTACAGATCCCTAATTAAACCCCGACAATTAATCCAATCTCCTAGTTTATCGTCCACTAAGAAACATGGTATCATGATCGAGATCATCAGTCTAAATCCAATTTACTCCGAACCATGTAGACTCACTTCAGCATCTATACTCCACTAGGATCACCTATTTAAATCCAGATATCGTGTTCAACGAGAATTCCTACATGTTTCCCTCAAGTTATTATCGTAATGTCAGCTATCTCCTATGAATGTCCCTTGGCTAAGTCTAATCCTTATGCTTCCAAGAATTTCAGCTTGCGACCATGATGTTCCTACCGAATCCAATTTACTCAGGGGTAATGAAAGCTATGGTAATCTATAATCATGATCCCTCCAAGTTCATCTACCAACATGAAAGCCTTATAATCCACCAAAGAGACTCAGATAATTCCTCAAGGTCATTGATATAAACTTATCAAGTCATTTGTGCTCTATTCCTATATCCTCAAACAGGTCTTCCCTATGGCAGCGCCAGTTCTGGTGCTACATTAGGATGATAATGTGCTTGTTCACTTAGTCCACTAGTTCCATAATGAACCCGGTGGGAAGCAAGGGTTACTGAGGCTTCACTAGTTCCCTCGCAATTTGTAGGTTAAGCACACGGTTAAGAATTCGATCTAGGGTATCTCGTGAAGTCTCGAAGGGTCTAAGGATGGATTTCTAGTCTGGAGGGTTAAACATAACTCTACAGGGTTGCACCTGGTCGAGGAGGCGGTAGCAAAAAGTCTTCATTGCTAGTTGGTTGCCGAGGTAGAATCCTTGGTGTATCTTGTCTTGCCAGTCTTCAGTTGAGGAGAGAGATGAGAGGGAAAATAGCATAGAGGAGGGGAATGCCAAAAGGGGGATCTATAGTGCAAGTGCAAACAAACAGGTGCAAAATGGGACAAACCAAATAAACAAGGTAAGGAAGGTGATATAGTCGCGTACTTGTTGCCTAGGGCAAAAGTGCGACCTATATCAAAACACAAACAAATAAAAACAAGCGACACACAATCATGGTTCTATTCAAACCATCATACGGACTCGACTGCGCATAGGGGGTACACGACTCATCCTACCCTAGGGGTTCTCGGATTCAGTAGTCGTGCTTTGCTCCGTGCCTCGTGCAGTCTTCTGGGTTTTCCTCAGGGGTTTCTACGTCTCTTGTAGTTGTTCGATGAAACAATCCGGGTTGAGCCTGAAGATTCTTCAACAACTTCTCGCCTGTTGAAGTGATGGGGTGAAGGTGGCTCCTCGTAGCAGGCATTGACTCGGTCTTCTGTTGTCTTCTTAATCATGATGATCCCTTTTTGTCTTCTAAGGCGTCGATGGTACCAAGTAGGTAATCCTTTATGCAATGACATTAACAAGGCATAGTAGGGGTCCAACATGTCGGTTAAGTTGAGGACAATATCGACACCAAGAGCGGGGGATGAGGAGAACCATTTTCCTGCTCACTATAGTGAGGCGGAACAAATGCGAGGTTCTCATCCACCTGTGGTTGTCGATACAACAACGGTAAGGACATGATTGCTTTATTAGCGATGTATATCATGACCTTGCATATCTCATGACCTGTTCATCACAAGACAAGGTTGCATCATCTTGGGGTAGTGTCAAGGGTGTCACCATCTTCTGGGTCTTGATGTCCTCATTCCTCGAGGTATCTTATGTTGGTATCGTCTTGTTATGGTGTCGCCAATCTTGTGTTCAGAAGATGTGGGTGAATGTCTGGCAAGGCGTCTTCTTCTCGATTACCCACGAGGATTACAGGGAATCCAATGGTCAGGGGCTTGAAGGTACTAGCGACCATTTGCTAAAGTTTTGAAGGGGAAGAGATCGATAAGGAAAATATATCTTAGTTTTTGAAAAACTCAGAAGGGAAGAGAAGTGTAGATAGTTTTTGAAAAATAGTAATAGTTTTGAAAATAGTTTTAACTAGACTAAACCATGCTAACTAAGGATTCCTACAGTTAGGATGGCTCTGATACCAGATCTGTGGGGACCCCGACTCATAAGTCGTGATCATCGAATGCACGTGTACAGTGATCCCAGAGATCAATTCTCACTGAACACACAGAAGCTAAATAACAAGAGTCTTACATCCATACATATCGTCTTATTTCTGGATTTGGAGCTACAGAGACAGAGTAATGGATTTTCAAACAAGAATTTAATTGCTCAAATTTGAATAGCACAGAAAAGTTGGTTGGGCATGTATGAAAGTTATAGCATTAAATAGGTGGAATTTTTAAAAGATTTTAGGAACTGGAATTATTGCATTTGGTTGAATACTTAATCCTGTGGAATTTTTGCAAGTCTAACAGAAAAGGAAAAGGAAAAGGAGCACTATGCAACTGGGCCAGAGCAGCCGCAGCGCAGCAGGCCCAGTCCGAGAGGCGGCCCAGCGCATTGGTGCACGCGCGCGCGCCAGTTTTAAACCTGACGGGCGGGGCCCAGGCGTCAGCGAGAGAGAGAGGCGATGGAGGGGAGAGGCTGACAGGCGGGGCCCGCCTGTCATCCCTAACCCCGAGTCCAGACGGCCGGCGAGCTCACCGGCGATGATGCAGGGCACGGTGGGGTCAGGCGAGGGCACTGCTGGGCTCAGCGTCGTGTCGCCGTTCGGGTGGAGGTGGGGTTGGTCACCGGAGCAGCCTGGTTTGCCGGTAACGAGGTCACGCGGCAGAGGTGCTTCGGGCGTCGGTGGTTCCGGCCGTTACCGGCTGCAAAAAGAGTGGGGAAGAGAGGGGAAAGGGTCAGTGATGCCGTGCGGTTCCAGATCGAGAGAGAACGGGGGCGGAGGAGGCCTGTACTGCGCGAACGCCGACGAGCCGAGGCGGCGGAGCTCGAGCTTGATCTCGAGCTCAGGCGGCTTCGGAGGCAAGTGGGTGGTGCGGGAGGTTGATTAGGAGTGTGGGGGAGTGACATGGAGTGAGAGAGAGGCTCGGGGTCGTCTTATATAGGCTGGCCGAGGCCCACCATAGGCGCGGCCTACGAGTGTCCGCGGGATCGGCTCGGGTGGCCGTTAGAGAGGAAATGGAGGGCTCGGGGGTGTTCGTGGGAGTGGTTCAGGGTGCCAGGGAGAGAGAGGAGGAGCGGGACGAGCTGTGGGCGGGCCACAGGAGCGGCGCGAGCATTGGCCGAGCGGGGAGGCGTTCTGGCGCGAGCTGCAGGAGAGGGAGGAGGGCGCGGGAGCAAGTTGGCGACCTGCTGGCATGGAGCGGACGTCGACGGGCATCGACTGGCGCGCGGGGGAGGCTCGAGGCGGTCGGGGGATGCGACGTCAACGGCCGGGGTGCTTTGCCAGGCGCTCCAGAGCGCGACTTTGGCCGGCATTCGTGGTTTTCCCGCGTCCTCACGCGTCCACTTGTGTCTGGCAACTGCAGGGGGCGGGGGCAAAAGCTGGGGAGAGCCTTGGATGCTCTGGAAAGCTGAGGGGAGAGAAGGAGGTTGAGAGAGTGGGAGGATTCCACTGTCCAGAGAAGAAAAATGGGGCTCTCCCCCCTTCATCATTGCTTCCTCGGGCAGCAAGGCACACAGGTGCTAGAGGGGGACTAGGAGGGGTTGTGGGAAGAAGTTCAGCTCATGGAGATTAGTGGAAATGGCCAAAACATGCATTTTAAGTTTCTGCCAAAAGGTGTTTGATGTAGGTTTGGGCAACAAATGGACTTCCCTTGTCATGAGGCTTGACAGGGTCAAATGTACTGAGAAAATAAGAGGTTCCACCAAGATTTAGTTCATTTGGGCAAAGTAGCCAATGTAACTTTGGTAAACCCTAGAAATCAGCAGAAATGGCTTTACCAAGATTTAGTCATGCAAATCTATTCTCCATGATGCACCACTTGGTGTAGTGTCATCATTTGAGGATTTGAACATGTCCACAAAAATTCAGATCATAAGGACACACTTGCAATGTAGAGTTGTTCAAATTTGGTTCTGGGCAGAAAGGGTTTTAGAACACTTTGATCATGATATCCTTCTCTCCAACTTGTGCCATTTGGTCTAGATGCATTATTACACCATTTGAGCATGTGCACCAAGTTTGAGAGCATTTGGACATGTTTGTCAGTGCAAAGTTGTTCAAACTTGAAAAAGGACAGAAATGGTTTTCAGAGTGTTTGGTGGGGCTATATTGTTCTCCATGATATGAGACTTTGTAGGCTCCTCAAGTAGGTCATTTTGGATATGATAGAAGTTTCCTGTATTTAATGGAGAATATTTTCTTTGTAAACGTTTCAAAAGCTTGAAATGTCCAGAAATAGTTTTTGAGGGATTTGACCAATAATTTGAACATGACCATGTGTTGAAACTCTTATATATGGACACTATATGTCCACTGAGCTTCCCTAAATTTTCGCAAATATTTTTGAAACATTAAAATAATTTTAACCTATTAAAGACCATTTCCTGCCTTAGGAAAAAGCCTTTCAATAAAATAGGAAAATAACTTTTAAAATTATATTTTTGTGGCTTATGGGAGCCTTATACCTAATAGGTTTCAAATATACTTTTTGAAAGATTTTTCACACCCTTAATTAAGTACTTGTAGTTCAAGTCTCAATTCAGGGGTTTTTGGAAAACCTAATTTAGAAAATTCTTTTTGGCCAAAATATTTTTGCAAGAAATTGTTTTTGTGTCCTACACACATGGCATGATCATTGGGCAAGGTTTTGGATCAAGGATAAGGAGTATAAGAGTTGGAGGATTTGTTTGATTTTTTGAGCACTTGCAACCAACACACAAAAATCAAATCAAGCAAAGACCTAAACACTCAAAAGTTTTTGTCAAACCACATTTTATCATGATTAATTAGCTTAAGTGTTGTGGCATTAAAATTAGGGTGTGACAACCACCGCCGTTGAAATGGGGCGAGCGTCGAGGGAACCGTGGAGAACGGCGGGGAAGCAACGTCGCACCATCCGGCCTCCTCTTGCGGTGGGAGAATGAATACTCATGTGGCTCTGGCTGGCTCTGCACCCTCGATCGATTCGTTATCCTCTGGGTGCTCGACCTTCGACCTGTACGCCCACCACCTCCGCCTGACTTTCGTCTCGGGCGAATCTGTCTGCTCCATCGCCCAGAGGAGATACTCAATGAACTCGAAGGATTGCGGCGTGAGTGCCGCCGAGGAGTACATGTACATCGCCGCCATATTGCTCTTTCGCATACATTGCCACATGGCCCTCACCGCCCTCGAAATCTCCCACTCATTGTCAAACCAAGTAAGGATCTCCTTCAACCTGGCTAACTTTGCCTGGTCGCCGCTGGTGATCTGCCTGATTTGCTGATGCATCCTCTCCATAAATGTCCTTCTGAGTGGTCCGGTGCTAGCTTTGGAAGATGGGAGGAGAGACGGTGGTATTGCAATAGAGAAGAGGGAGAGGCGAGACGGTGGTTTTGGAATGGACATGATGGAGAGGAGAGGAGGTGGTTTTGCAATGGAGAAGAGGGAGAGGCGACACGGTGGTTTTGGAATGGACGTGATGGAGAGGAGAGGAGGTGGTTTTGCAATGGAGAAGAGGGAGAGGCGAGACAGTGGTTTTTAAATGGAGATGATGGAGAGCAGAGGAGGTGGTTTTGCAATGGAGAAGAGGGAGAGGAGCGTGCAGCAGCGATTTAGGATTGGACGAGAGGGCCGGCGCGCTGTGACTAGATCAAAATCAAAATCAATTTACCCTTCAATTAAGAAAGCGACCCCACACTAACTACTCTCCCTTTTATTTTGGGTCATAATTGACCATGATTTTCGCAAATATAATATATGTTATACATTGAAAAAATAATATAATTTGAAAGTACATTCAGATACGAACCAAATGATACAATTTTTGGTGACATGCATTCACATTTTGCTTGTCAAATATAGTACGTGGTCAAACTTTGACCCAAAATACGCAAAACAAAAAAATACTTCCAAGACCAGCGCCGCTCTTCCGCTCTTCTCCTCTTAAACCACCGCCGCTCCTCTCCTATTCCAATCTAAATCCAGCGCCGCTCCTCTCCTCTTCCATTTCAAAACCACCGCCCCTCCTCTCCTATTCCAATCCAAAACTAGTGTTGCTCCTCTCCCGTTCTAATCCAAAACCAGCACTACTCCTCTCCTCTTCCATTCAAAAACCACCGCTGGCGAGTGAAGGTGCTGTGGAGAAGTAGATCGATGGAGGAGTACAACCGATGCGTTAGGATCGCAGAGGGCGACCGTATGAAGCAAGCTAGGATGTTGGAGACATAGTCTTGGTTTGACAACAAGGACCGACTAGCGGCGACGAGGACATCCATGGCCAAATATCTGCAACAGAGCCAAAAGGCGGCGATACTCCCGGAGGGAGTCGCGCGGGAGTAGATAGAGCTGCTCCTCTAGGCCATGGAGCAAATAGATTCACCGAATCTGATCGTGAGGGAGCGGTGGTGGGAGTATCGATCCCAGATGGAGCATCCACCAGAGATTGAAGGATCGAGCATCTACAAGGTGCTGTTTGTGAGGGTGTCGTGCTAGAGCAAGCCGGTGGAGTCTTTGTCGACCGAACCCAACTGCAAGAGGAGAAAAACACTTGGCCCGACGACGCTTCCCACCATCCTCTCCCTCGCCGTTCACATCGTCTCACGGGGCGACTGTCTGCCACTGAGGAATAGGAGGGACTGCCCCCCCCCAGCCCAATAGTCGGGCAGGTTGTGAATTGTCAGGAGGAGCTGTAGCGACCAAACCTCAAACAGTCCGATCTTTGTGCTTTAGTGTCATCCCTGGATCAGTAATGCTGACACGCACAGTACTTGAAGGATTTATAACAGAGTAGCAATCACACACTTATTACATCGAATGTCTCAAAAGAGAACTTATTACAATAAATATGGCTTAAGGTCATCTAATAATGATTATAGCGGAAGGCTTGGAAGATAAGTAAGTCCATCAACTCCAACGGCATCACTGAGTGTAGAACCACGACCTAAAGGCACCTTACTCGTCATCTGAAAATTCTGCAACATGAACGTTGCAGCCCGAAAACGGGCCAGCACATGGAATATGCTGGCAATGTAACACATAGAGAGTAATGAAAGAATAAAGCTATACTACATGCATATATGGCTGGTGGAAAGCTCTATGGTTACAGTTTTTTTGCATAAAGCCAAATTTTCCCTACTACAATGGAATAAATTTTATTTAACTATCATGGTGGTTGTTAAACATTGAGAAGATAGACATCCTCTCAATCCCAATTAAGTATCATCATTAAAACCCAACAGTATTAATTAAAAGTAACATGATGAGATTCACATGATAATCCAAGTACTAGATACTCAAGACGTCCATAACCGGGGACACGACTAACCATGATTAGTTTATACACTCTGCAGAGGTTTGCGCACTTTTCCCCACAAGACTCGATCTCCTCCGTTGGGATTCTCGCACTGCATGATGTTTGAGAAATGGATGACCGAGACATAGTCTTTCGAGCACCTTACGATCGAGTAGACAGTACCAACCTACATCCCCTACATCTGCTAGTCTACCATTGTAAGAGTTCGTACGACTTAGTCAACTATGCTAGAGCCCATAGTAGCTTGTGGCTGCACACGGAAGTTTCTAGTATGAATAATCTCATGATCCCTTTGAGCCTGGGTGGCGGTCCATAATTAAAAACAGGCAATCGCTGGAATACCCAGGTGCCTCAATCCACCCAGATGTGTGTTTAAGTTGCCACCTTAAGTAAACCATTAATTTATCAATCTCACATCTGTCATGGATACACTCACCCAATCCACGTCTACTAGCATAGCATGGCATAATAAGCAAATGTAGAAGTAACTCCCAAGGGTTTGATAATAAAACAGGTAATAGGTACTACCTCATCTACTTCCGAAAACCTATAATTTAATTAGATCCTAATCATGCAATTGTTTGAGGATTGATCTAATGCAATAAAACTGGGTAGTAAAGAGGTATGATCAAAGTGTTACTTGCCTTGCTGATGATCCCGAAACCTAGAGATTCAAAGTAGCAAGCGGCGCACTCCGGGTACTCTATCGCAAACAAACAAGCATACAATAAGTACTCATCTAATGCAAGGGTAAAACTCAAATAAGAAAACTAACCAGAAAGTTCAACTTAAGAGCTCTGGTTTGCAAAAAGAATCAAATCGAACGAAACAACGAAAGTCAAACAATGAAAGAAACAAACTTCGTTTACTAGTCTGGATCTAAGTCAAATTTTACAGATGCAAAAACTTGTTTGAGTTGGTTAAATGGAAAGAGGGTTTCGAGACGAAACTCCAGACGCTTGAATCGCCTGATTCCGATAAATGAGCGAAAAGATAAACTAAAACGAAAATCAGATCAGAAATTGCGATCAGAAATAATCGTAGAAAATCCGAGAAAAAGAAAAACTGACGAACAGATTAGCGAACGAACGTTCGTTATCTGAAACTAAACGGTGAACGCGTTCGTTAAAAAGAACAAACGAGCGAACGCTCACTAAAAAAACGATAAAACCGATCTAAAAAAATAAACCGTTTCTAAAAAAACCGGATCGGTTTTTTTAGAAAACCGGGGTGGCGGGCGGCTACCTCGGCTCTGGCTTCGGCGAGGTCCGGCGGGGCTCCGGTGGCGGTGGGCGGCGTGGGGTGGCGGGGCGGCAGCTCCTGGCGGCGGCGGTGGCTTGCGGCGGCGGCGGGGCGGTGATGGCTTGCGGCGGCGGCGGCTCCGGCTGTGGGGCTCCAGGGGAGGGCCCCGGGTCGGTTTATAAGGTGGGGGGGGGGTGGCTTGCGGGAGGGGCTGAGGCGGCGTGGCCCTCCCGGACTCGGCGGCGGCGGTGATCGGTACTCCGGTCCCGATCCGGATGCTGGAGGCGGCGGCGGCTAGGCCGGCTCGGCTGGGCCTTCGGCCCAGTCGGGCGCGCGGGAGTTTTTTGTTTTTTTTAAAATAATCCCGCCAAACTAAGAAAAATCCTAGAAAAAATAAATAAAAATCTAAAAATGCCAAAACAAATTTTCACCGTCTAAATAAAAATTTTAGAACAGGATGAACATTTTCTTGGCCCTAAAATGCAGTTTTGAAAATGTGCAATTTTTCCTAAATTCAAATAAATAGCGAGAAAATCCGAAATAAAATCTTACTTGATTTTTTTATTAAACCTTCAATATTTCTTTATTTTGGGAAAGTCATTTGATTCCCTCTCTCTTATTTTTATTATAGAAATAATTGAAGATAAAATAAATAAAATTAATGATCCTGTTTTCAAAATTTGAGAAAAACTCAAATATGTAAATAACAAAATCCCCAACTCTCTTCGTGGGTCCTTGAGTTGCGTAGAATTTCTGGATCAGGCCAAAAGAAAATAAAATATGAGATGCAGTGATGACCTAATGTATAACATTCCAAATTGAAAATTTGGGATGTTACAAACCTACCCCCCTTAAGATGAATCTCGCCCTCGAGATTCGGGTTGGCTAGAAAATAGGTGAGGGTGGTCCTTCAGCAGTTCTTCCTCTCGCTCCCAGGTGGCTTCGTCCTCGGTGTGGTAGCTCCACTGGACTTTGCAAAACTTGATAACCTTGCTGCGGGTGACTCGGCTGGCATACTCGAGAATCTTGAATGGTTTCTTCCCATAGGTCAAATCACTATCCAACTGAATTGCTTCCAGCGGCACTGTATCTCTCAGCGGTATATCAGCCATCTCTGCGTGGCACTTCTTCAACTGGGAAACATGGAACACATCGTGAACTCCTGACAATCCTTCGGGCAACTCCAACTTGTAGGCAACTTCTCCCATACGTTCCAAAACTTTGTATGGTCCCACAAAATGTGGCACTAACTTTCCCTTAACTCCAAAGCGCTTAACTCCCCGAAGTGGAGATACTCGAAGATAAACTCGGTCTCCGACTTCGTAAACTGTCTCATTGCGTTTAGAATCTGCGTAGCTCTTCTACCTGGACTGGGCTACCTTGAGCCTATCGTGAATCAATTTCACCTTCTATTCAGACTCCTTAATCAAATCCGGTCCAAACAACTGGCGGTCTCCAACTTCATCCCACGACAATGAGGTCCTGCACCTCCTTCCGTACAAGGCTTCGAAAGGGGCCATCTTCAAACTGGATTGATAACTGTTGTTGTAAGAGAACTCTGCATATGGGAAATTGTCGTCCCAGCTAGATCCATAATCTAGCGCACAAGCTCTCAGCATATCCTCCAAAATCTGGTTGACTCTCTTGGTCTGTCCATCTGTGTGCGGATGAAAAGCTGTACTGAACTCTAGCCTGGTACCCAAAGTTTCGTGCAACTGATTCCAGAACTTTGAGGTAAACTGGGTTCCTCTATCGGATACAATGCTCCTAGGAACTCCATGCAGACATACGATCCTGGTCATGTATATCTTTGCCAACTTAGCACTGGTGTAAGTGGTCTTTACTAGGATGAAATGAGCTACCTTTGTCAAGCGATCGACTACAACCCATATCGAGTCATAGCCTGAACGGGTCCTGGGTAATCCCGTGATGAAATCCATGCCTAGCTTATCCCACTTCCATTCGGGTATCGGCAATGGTTGTAGCAATCCCGCTGGCTTCTGATGCTCTGCCGTTACTCTCTGACATACATCACAAACTGCTACATACTCTGCAATATCCTTCTTCATTCCAGTCCACTAGAAAGTATCCTTCAAATTCAAATACATCTTGGTATTTCCTGGGTGAATCGAATATGGTGAATCATGGGCCTCCTACAGAATCAACTTCCTGATCTCCAGGTCGTTAGGCACATAAACACGGTCTTCAAACCATAGGGTATCGTGCTCATCCTCACGAAATCCTTAACTTTTCCTTTGCTCATCTTCTCCTATATAGAGGCAACCTCCTTGTCAGTCTTCTGAGCTTCTTTGATCTTATCCATCAAAGTGGACTGAATCTCCAATGCTGCTACATAGCCTCTCGGAACTATCTCCAAACATAGCTCACGAAGGTCTTCGGCTAACACCTTCGGTAAATCTCCCATCATTAGTGTGTTGACATGGCTCTTACGGCTCAGCGCATCGGCTACTACGTTAGCCTTTCCGGGATGATAATGCAATCTCATATCGTAATCCTTGATGAGCTCCAACCATCTCATTTGCTTGAGATTTAGCTCCTTCTGCGTGAAAATATACTTCAAACTCTTGTGATCTGTGTATACTTCACAATGGTTTCCAATGAGAAAATATCTCCAAGTCTTCAATGCATGCACTACGGTTGCTAACTCCAAATCATGCGTGGCATAATTCAACTCATGAGGTTTCAGCTGTCGTGAAGCATACGAGACAACTCTTCCCTCCTGCATAAGCACTGCTCCAAGTCCTCGACATGAAGCGTCGCAATATACCTCGTAATCCTTGCGCTGATCTGGCAAAATCAACACTGGCGAGGTAACCAAACGTTTCTTTAACTCCTGGAAACTGGCCTCACATTCCTCAGTCCATTTGAACTTGGTATCCTTCTTCAACAACTCCGTCATAGGCTTAGCAATTTTTGAGAAATTCTCTATGAATCTCCGGTAGTATCCTGCAAATCCAAGAAAACTCCGGATCTCTCCAACTGTTGTGGGTGCTTCCCAATTTGTCACAGTGACAACCTTGGTGGGATCTACTGCTATACCTTCTCCGCATATAACATGTCCGAGGAATCCAACTTCCTTCAACCAAAACTCACATTTGCTGAACTTGGCATATAGCTGATGTTCTCTGAGCTTCTCAAGTACCAAACGCAAATGCTCCTTATTCTCCTCTTCATTCTTTGAGTAGAACAAAACATCATCAATGAACACCACGATGAACTTATCCAAAAACTCCATAAACACCTTGTTCATCATGTTCATGAAATATGCAGGTGCGTTAGTGAAAGTGCAACTATCCCTGGGTGGTTTTGGTAATTCCTAACAACATATAGCTCATTGAGCTAACATTATTCCAAGATTAATATTTCAGGAAAAGCTCAATGAATGGCATGTCATGGATGAGGAAAGTGGATCCCTCAAAATTCTAAGGACAAAAAGTTTGGCTCAAGCTTCAAGATCAAGACTCTACATTTTATATTTTAGTGATCCAAGATCACATTGAGTCTATAGGAAAAGCCAATACTATCAAGGAGGGATGAGGTGTTGCTTAATGGATTGCTTGCTCAAAGTGCTTAGTGATATGCTCCAAAACCCTCAACTACCTTCCCACATCCACATATGACCTAAACCAAAAGTCAAACTTGGCCCCACCGATTCTTTCTATCCGGCGCCACTGAGTTTCAAATGTCATAGCCACTGCCACAAACCCTAGGCAATTCGGTTTCACCGATAGGGATCTCGGTCTCACCGAGATGGGATTGTAATCTCTCTGTTTCCCTTCGTAACGTTTCGGTCTTACCGAGATGAGCGATCGGTCCCACCGAGATTGCAATGTAAACTCTCTGTTTCCCTTTTGTAACATTTCAATCTCACTGAGATGAGCGAATCGGTCCCACCGAGTTTACCTGACCAACTCTCTGGTTAGCTTATTACCAAAATCGGTCCCACCGAGTTTGTGTAATCGGTCACACCGAGATTACGTTATGCCCTAACCCTAACCATATCGGTCCTACCGAGTTGCATCTCAGTCCCACCGAAAATCCTAACGGTCACTAGGTTTGCTGAATCGGTCCGACCGAGTTTAACCATTCGGTCCCACCGAGTTTGGCAAATTGTGTGTAACGGTTAGATTCTGTGTGGAGGCTATATATACCCCTCCACCCACTCTTCATTCATGGAGAGAGCCATCAGAACATACCTACACTTCCAGTACACATTTTCTGAGAGAGAACCACCTACACTTGTGTTGAGGTCAAGATATCCCATTCCAACCATATGAATCTTGATCTCTAGCCTTCCCCAAGTTGCTTTCCACTCAAATCTTCTGTCCACCAAATCCAAATCCTGTGAGAGAGAGTTGAGTGTTGGGGAGACTATCATTTGAAGCACAAGAGCAAGGAGTTCATCATCAACACACCATTTGTTACTTCTTGGAGAGTGGTGTCTCCTAGATTGGCTAGGTGTCACTTGGGAGCCTCCGACAAGATTGTGGAGTTGAACCAAGGAGTTTGTAAGGGCAAGGAGATCGCCTACTTCGTGAAGATCTACCTCTAGTGAGGAAAGTCCTTCGTGGGCGATGGCCATGATGGAATAGACAAGGTTCCTTCTTCGTGGACCCTTCGTGGGTGGAGCCCTCCGTGGACTCGCGCAACCATTACCCTCCGTGGGTTGAAGTCTCCATCAACGTGGATGTACGATAGCACCACCTATCGGAACCACGACAAAAACATCCGTGTATCCAATTGCATTTGAATCCTCCAAACCCTTCCCTTTACATTCTTTCAAGTTGCATGCTTTACTTTCCGCTGCTCATATACACTATTTGCATGCTTGCTTGAATTGTGTGGAGATTGCTTGACTTGTGCTAAGATAGCTAAAATCTGCCAAGAACTAAAATTGGGAAAGGGCTAGATTTTTATTTGGTCAAGTAGTCTAATCACCCCCCTCTAGACATACTTTTGATCCTATAAGTGGTATCAGAGCTTTGGTCTCCATTTGCTTTGATTTCCATAGCTTTTGGTGGTCATAGCCTTGGTTTCACAACCTAGGAGAGTATGGCGTCTAGCGAGGGAAATTATCACCGTAGAGGTCCTTACTTTGATGGTACAAATTTTGCTAGTTGGAAGCATAAGATGAAAATGCATATTCTTGGACATAACCCTGCCGTTTGGGCTATTGTGTGTGTTGGCTTGCAAGGTGAATTCTTTGATGGGAGAGAACCGAATCGTGAAGCTACCGCAGATGAGTTGAAGATGCTACAATACAATGCTCAAGCTTGTGATATCCTCTTCAACGGATTGTGCCTCGAAGAATTCAACAAAATCAGCCGTCTTGCGAATGCAAAGGAAATTTGGGATACTTTGATTAACATGCATGAAGGTACCGACTCCGTCAAGGAATCCAAGTTGGATGTGCTTCAAAGTCAACTTGACAAGTTCAAAATGAAGGATGGTGAAGGTGTCGCTGAAATGTACTCTAGGCTTGCTCTTATCACAAATGAGATTGCGGGCTTAGGGAGTGAACAGATGACCGATAGATTCATCATCAAGAAGATCCTAAGAGCCTTGGATGGAAAATATGATACCGTGTGCACATTGATATAAATGATGCCCAATTACAAAGATCTCAAGCCAACGGAAGTCATCGGAAGAATTGTTTCTCATGAGATGTCACTCAAGGATAAAGAGGAACTTCACAACAAATCAAGTGGTGCTTACAAAGCCTCATGTGAAGCCCCCACATCATCGAGTGAGAAACAAACCTTCAATGAAGAATTGAGCTTAATGGTGAAGAACTTCAACAAGTTCTACAAGAGTAGGAGCAAAGAGAGAAACTCCAAGTCAAGGTCCAACAATGACAAAAGATCTTCTAGTCGAGAGCGAAACTGCTACAATTATGGAAGGCCCAGACACTATTCCAATGAGTGTACGACCCCCTACAAGAGAAGAGAAGAATCACCATCTAGAGAAAGAAGGAGTAGAGATGATCGTTATGAGCGAAGACCCTCACGGAGAAGCAAGGATTCGGAAAGAAAGGACAAGTCATCAAGGAGCTACACAAAACAAAGACATCAAGCTCATGTTGGTGAATGGGTATCCGGCTCCGACTTCGACAACCACTCCGAGAGAAGCTATCACTCCGACTCTGAATATACTCAAGATGAAGGTGTTGCCGGTCTAGCACTTGTGACAACCAACTCCTACGACATATTTGACTCACCAAATGAAGGAGTTGGAACATGCTTCATGGCTAAAGGCCCAAAGGTATCACACCCCGAGTATGTTGATTTCAATAGTGATGAAGATGACTTGTTAGGTGATGATGATTTACTTGTTGACAACTCTAGTGATGAATACTATGATGAAACGTCAATTAATCATGCTAATCAAGATAAAACGAATGACAATGATAAGGAGAAGATTGAGTCTCTAACTAAAGAACTAAACACTCTTAAGTTAGCTCATGAAACTATCTTAGGAGATCATCGAGAACTTTTAAGGACTCATGAGAAATTGCGCTTTGAAAAGCTCAACCTTGAGCAAGAGCATGAGTTCTTAAAAGCAATCAATGATGATCTTCGCAAGAAAAGTTCTTCTTACATTGCCAAGCATTTACTCTTATCCACTTACATGCCTCAAGTCAAGTCTAGTAACAAGAACAAGAAAGATTCTTCCTCTAGTAGTAACAATAATCATGCTAAATCCAATATTGTTGCTTCTAGTAGTTCTCTTGATTCCACCAATGATTCTCTTAGCCAAGTTACACTTGAGCAAGAAAATAGCTTATTGAAGGGAATTATAGAGAAAGGTGTTTACAAGAGCCTTGCCGGAAGTAAGCAATTCGAGGAAATTGTACGCAAGCAAGGAAGGCATCGGAAGAATCAAGGTGTTGGTTTTGAACGAAAGTTCAATGCCAATGGAGTTGAGTGGGAAGAAGATAAATACCCCAAGACGAAGTTTGTTCCTCAACAAGAGAAGTATGATCCTACTTCTCTCAAAGGGACACAAGCTCAAGATGATCTTCCACCACAAGACCACAAGCAAAAAGGCAAGGACAAGCTTCAAGAGGAAATTGATGCATTTGAAGAAGCTCCTAAGGCCTTGGTCAAGTGGGTTCCCAAGACTACTTCAAGTTCCACTTCATCAAGTACAACTACAACACCGAGGATTCCCATCAAGATGGTGTGGATCCCGAAGAATAAGAACTAGAGAGTTCTTGAGGGTGACTCCGCCAACATACTTCACTCTTATCATCTTGGCAAGAACAAGTGCAATCAACTTCCACATCTTGCACTAGCTCAAGGAGTCACAAACCCTTTTGTTGGTAAGACAAGGGACAAGGTAACCTAAAAGCTTTCATAGACATCATCTTGTGTGTGCATCACTCTATGTCTATGGATATCCTTGTTTGTTCCTTGTGGGACTAACCCGTGTAGGTATTGAAAGTGCAACTCACTCCAATGGATAGCTCCAAATGATCTACATCAACATTGAGCATCCACATCTTCAACATCTACATGAAGTCATCATCGACAAAACCCAAGGTTAGTTCATCCCTCTTAGGGGGGATCTCACATCTAGGGGGAGCTTTACTCTAAGAATTGAGCTAAAGCAACTCTAATGGTGTGAACACAACAATGCTTTATGTAAAAGTGGTAACCCCACTTGTGCTTAAGCGATGAGTATGACCTATGATCAAATGTTCTCATTTGACTCCTAAGTCAATATACTCATATATAGATGACCTAGTCATCGCAAATTGTTTGATAGATGCTAGAATTAGTTGTGCATGCTTTGCCACATATTTCAATTGCCATTTTATTGTGTGAGCATGTTGATTGCATATTTTACTCATTCGAGGACATCCACTTGTTGTTTTGATTGATTGGTTTTCTTTTATTTTTCCAAGTGGATGGACAAGAATGCCTAAGAACCCTCTCTAGCTATCTATGCTTTTCTCGTCTCAAACTCTATTCATGCTACATCACAAAGTTTGATCAAGTCAGATTCGAACCACTCTGTGTGAGGAGCACTCGGAGTCCCCGATTCGTCATAGACTTAAACTTCCAAAACTTCTTTGTGTGTTTCGGTCTGACCGATTCCTCCATTTCAGTCATACCGAGATCACTAAGTCGATCAAGGTTTTCAATCTCGGTGCAACCGATTTGAACTTTTCGGTCACACCGAGTTGCTGTAACTATCAACAGTTATGCATCTCGGTGCCACCGAGTTGTTCCACTCGGTCACACCGACAGGGTCGGGCTATATATAATCACGGGCACAATTTTGGAAATTTCTCCAAAACCCCTTCGCCCGCGCATAGCTCACTCTGCCTCCTGGGTCTCCGGATCATCCTCCTTGTCGCCAGCCGCCTCCTGTCGCTGGTCTCCGCCGCCGTCAACGGAATTCTTCCCCGCCGTTGCCGCCGTAGCGAGTTCATCGCCGAACTAGGGTATGGACTCGATCACAGTGCTATCCCCGTCCGATTCCTAGCACATTGTATTCATTATGATTCTTACCATGATTGAAACACTTCTATCCAGTCAAAACACTCCGTAGATTAGAGTTGAATCAAAAATTTAGGGTTAGGTTTCCGCCGAAACCATCTCGGACCCACCGGGTTGCAGAACTCGGTTCCACCGATTCGGCCAAGGCCATTGCACATGTGGTTCTCGGTCTGACTGAGAATTGCAAATCGGTGTGACTGAGTTCAGGACTTTGTGAAACCCTAGCAGTCTCGGTGCCACCGAACTGTGACTCGGTCTGACCGAGTTCACTAGTTTAGGTTCCAATAGCTGCTTCGGTATCACCGAGTTTGCAAATCGGTTAATCCGAAATGCTTTCTGTGGAAAACTAAAACCAAGTTTTGACTCATTCTTTTGCAAAAATCTCTGTATTTTGTGATGCTCATCCACTCTATCTCATCTACAATCTATTCACAGGGTCTGCAGTTAGTGTTTGCAACATGTCTGACCAGAGTGACAGCCAGAACATGTCAGAGGAGCAGGTTCACCTGAGTGAGGGCACTAGTCCCTCTAGAAGTTCAGATGATGGTAGCAGGAGCACCCCAAGAAATTTGCCAAAGGCTGCCACTAGAGCAAGCAAGAAGAAAACTTCAGAGTCTGAGGATGAAGACTATGTGGCCACTGAGGATGAGGCCACATCAAAGAAGAAAGTGGTTAAGAAGGAGTACAGCTCAGCTGCAGTTAAGCCAGGAATGAAGATCAAAAGGCCAGCAGGAAGACAACCAATGTCTAAGGCCAGAGCATCCTCTCAAGCATCTTTGGAATCTCAACCCAAAGAGCCTGCTGCATAAGGAAATAAAAGGAAGGAAAGGGTAAAGAAGACCATGGCCAGAGTGATTGGAAAGGCTTCCATGATGGAAGAAGAAGAGGAAGAAGAGGTTGCTGCACCAGCACCCAAGGCACAGAAGCTTATGGGTGATGCTATCAGGACAGGGGCTGCATCATCAAAGCCCAAAGAAGCACCCAAAGCTGCCTCCAAGCCCAAGACTGCACCAAAGAGAAATACCAGAAACATACCAGCTGCTGAGAAGAACAAGGCCCCAATGCCTGAGACTGTTGCTGGAAAAGAAGATGAAGAGCATGTTCTGAGAAAATTGAAGCCAAAAATTCCAGACCACAATGATGCTCATCCTGTGGCTGAGAACATGAAGATCAGGAGAGACTCAGGACTGAGGAAATGGAGAGAGACAGATCCATATGCTACCAGGAGAAGGACTGCTGTTGATTACAGGTTACACACAAAGGAACAACAGGATTTCTATGAGACAATTTTGTTGGACAAGAAGCCTATAGTGTGTGATATGAGGTGGGTCAACTGGACCTACATGAAGGAAAATGAGGAACACTATCCTGGTGTGTTTGACAGCTTCAGTGCTTATGGAGTTGCAGACTTTGTTGGGCAGAAGCTCACAAAGTGGAATGAGGAGCTCATAATGCAATTCTACTCCACAACACACTTCTATCCAGATGGCAGGATAGTATGGATGTCTGAAGGTACTAGGTACCACTCAACTACTAAGGAATGGGCAAATCTTATCAATGCTCCTAAGGAAAAAGAAGATGACTTGGATGTCTATGCCAAGAAGAAGATGGATCACAACTCTATGGCAAATATGTAAGGAGATTCCCGAAGATGATCTTGAGACTCACCAGTTTGGGTCAGTAAAACACTTGCTGTCAGGGCTGCCTACAATCAATTGGATCCTTAGGCACACTCTCTTGCCCAAGTCTAGTGATCACAGAATGATCAGAGGCCATGCAATTAACTTGCTACATATATTTGATGTGCCACAGAAGTTCAAGGTCATGAGCCTTATAGTTGAGACTATCAAGAGGACTGCAGCTGACCAGAAAAGAAGTTGTGGATATGCCCCACAGATCCAGGAGTTGATAAACTCAAAGATGGGCACATGCACATACTTGTTGGATAAGGAACACTTGCCTATCTATCCTGACTTCGAGGACAACCAAGTTGTGATGAATGAAGATGGACCCTCCTCAGTGCAAGCACAAGCAAAGAAGGAGAAGGCAAAGATGGAGAAGGCTGCCAAGATGCCAACTCAAGAGGAGGCATCTGAGTACTTTTTGAAAAGCAAGCAGGACCAGCTTGGTTACTTGATAGCATCATCTCTGAGGATTGAGAAGGGGTTGGCCACCCTAACTCAAAACCAAGAGAGCCTGGAAAGAATCGTGGAACAAAAATTCTATGATTTAGATGTCAAAGTAACTGAGATTCAGTCTGTTGTGGAGCAGCTACAGGATGACATGCAGGACAGGAAGGGTAAGACAACCACTGATGCATTTGCCAGAGTGCCTCGAGCCCAGAGATCTGCTGCAGTGCCTATACCGAACACTAGAGCCACTTCATCTGCACCAGCTACAGCTTCATCAGCTCCGTCTACTTCAACTGAAGCCTTCGTCCTTGGAGTTCTCCGGACACCACCACCTGAAGACCAAGCCTGAGAGACGTTCTAGTGCTATGCATTTTCTATGAACTTTTTGGTAACTTGTTGCCAAAGGGGGAGAAAAATGTATAGATCATAGGCTTCGAGAGAGAGCGTTGCTTTTTATTCTCTCTTGCTTTGGTGGTTGAACTTTGTTTGTCTTTTGATTGCTTGAGATACTGCGCTATTATCTGTGAGACATTGATGATCATGTGGTTGATCATAAGCTACACTTATGCTTGTTAGATGATATTATCTTACTTATCCTTATATGATCATTCACTTTGCTTGGTGATGAGTGCATGTTAATTCTTATCATTGTGAGCGCTCCACCAAGATGTATGTGACATTGAAGAGTAACCTATGATCCTAACTCATTGTGCATTTGCAGTCCAAAGAAAATCTTAAGATATGCACAAATTTAGGGGGAGCTCTTGCTTTTCACATACTTCTCAAAGCGACGGTATCTTTCACTCTTATTATCATTTGTCGAAGCTTTGATCTATATGTTGTCATCAATTACCAAAAAGGGGGAGATTGAAAGTGAAACTATCCCTGGGTGGTTTTGGTAATTCCTAACAACATATAGCTCATTGAGCTACATTATTCCAAGATTAATATTTCAGGAAAAGCTCAATGAATGGCATGGCATGGATGAGGAAAGTGGATCCCTCAAAATTCTAAGGACAAAAAATTTGGCTCAAGCTTCAAGATCAAGACTCTACATTTTATATTTTAGTGATCCAAGATCACATTGAGTCTAAAGGAAAAGCCAATACTATCAAGGAGGGATGAGGTGTTGCTTAATGGCTTGCTTGCTCAAAGTTCTTAGTGATATGCTCTAAAACCCTCAACTACCTTCCCACATCCACATATGACCTAAACCAAAAGTCAAACTCGGCCCCACCGATTCTTTCTATCCGGCGCCACCGAGTTTCAAATGTCATCGCCACTGCCACAAACCCTAGCAATTCGGTTTCACCGATAGGGATCTCGGTCTCACCGAGATGGGATTCTAATCTCTCTGTTTCCCTTCATAACGTTTCGGTCTAACCAAGATGAGCGATCGGTGCCACCGAGATTGCAATGTAAACTCTCTGTTTCCCTTTTGTAACATTTCGGTCTCACCAAGATGAGCGAATCGGTCCCACCGAGTTCACCTGACCAACTCTCTGGTTATTTTATTACCAAAATCATTCCCACCGAGTTTGTGTAATCGGTCACACCGAGATTACGTTATGCCCTAACCCTAACCATATCGGTCCTATCGAGTTGCATCTCAGTCCCACCGAAAATCCTAACGGTCACTAGGTTTGCTGAATCGGTCCAACCGAGTTTAACCATTCGGTCCCCACCGAGTTTGGCAAATTGTGTGTAAGGGTTAGATTCTGTGTGGAGGCTATATATATCCCTCCACCCACTCTTCATTCATGGAGAGAGCCATCAGAACATACCTACACTTCCAATACACATTTTCTGAGAGAGAACCACCTACACTTGTGTTGAGGTCAAGATATCCCATTCCAACCATATGAATCTTGATCTCTAGCCTTCCCCAAGTTGCTTTCCACTCAAATCTTCTTTCCACCAAATCCAAATCCTGTGAGAGAGAGTTGAGTGTTGGGGAGACTATCATTTGAAGCACAAGAGCAAGGAGTTCATCATCAACACACCATTTGTTACTTCTTGGAGAGTGGTGTCTCCTAGATTGGCTAGGTGTCACTTGGGAGCCTCCGACAAGATTGTGGAGTTGAACCAAGGAGTTTGTAAGGGCAAGGAGATCGCCTACTTCGTGAAGATCTACCGCTAGTGATGCAAGTCCTTCGTGGGCGACGGCCATGATGGAATAGACAAGGTTGCTTCTTCGTGAACCCTTCGTGGGTGGAGCCCTCCGTGGACTCACGCAACCGTTACCCTCCATGGGTTGAAGTCTCCATCAACGTGGATGTACGATAGCACCACCTATCGGAACCACGACAAAAACATCCGTGTCTCCAATTGCGTTTGAATCCTCCAAACCCTTCCCTTTACATTCTTGCAAGTTGCATGCTTTACTTTCCGCTGCTCATATACTCTTTTTGCATGCTTGCTTGAATTGTGTGGAGATTGCTTGACTTGTGCTAAGATAGCTAAAATCTGCCAAGAACTAAAATTGGGAAAAGCTAGATTTTTATTTGGTCAAGTAGTCTAATCACCCCCCCTCTAGACATACTTTCGATCCTACAGTTAGTCAGACCAAATGACATAACGGTATACTCATACAGCCCATACCTGGTGGTAAAAGCCATCTTAGGTATATCCTACTCTCAAATTTTTAACTGATGGTATCCTGATCGCAGATCGATCTTGGAAAATACCTTAGCTCCTTGCAATCGATCAAACAGATCATTGATCATCGGCCGTGGGTACCTGTTCTTGATTGTTACTTTAGTCAATCCTCGATAATCAACAACCATCCTTAACGATCCATCCTTCTTCTCCACTAGAAGTACTGGCGATCCCCAAGGTGAAGAACTTGGGCGAATATAACCTTTATCCAGTAACTCCTTAATCGGCTTCTTGATCTCCTCTGAATCTTTTGCGGGCATCCTGTATGGTCTCTTAGATATGGGCCCTGTGCCTGGCAAAAGCTCAATCAAAAACTCAATATCTCTATCCGGTGGCATGCCTGGCAAATCCTTTGGAAATACGTCAGGGAAATCCTCCACCACTGGTACTTCCTCCTGCACAACTCCTGAGAAGGAATTTACTTGAGTCCTCTTTTGGCACATGCCGGGATACATACTTGATCCTTCTTCCTTCTGGCGTCGTAAGTAAAATTGACTTACTGGCGCATTCAATGTTCCCTCCATACTTCGATAACCAATCCATGCCTAATATCACATCTAATCCTTGAGATTCCAATACTATTAGGTCTGAGGGAAATACATAGTTACCAATCCTTAATGGTAACCGATCACACCATAGACTAGCCATATACTCCGCTCCAGGCAAAGTTACTAACATGGGTGACCTAAGGGCTTGGGTTGGCAGTTTATACTTATCCACAAATCCCCTTGAGATGTATGAATGCGATGCACCAGTATCAAAAAGAACGAGTGCAGTAAATGACTTAACCAAAAACTTACCTATTACTGCATCTGGCTGAGCTTCAACCTCCTCCACGTTAACGTGGTTCACCTGTCCCCTATTGAAAGGGTTCGGCTTCTTCCCAGACCTTACATTGCCATTTCCATTCTGGGCTTCAGGACATTCATTGGCGTAATGTCCAGTCTTCTGGCACTTATAGCAAGTGACTTGGCTCAGGTCTCTCTTGGCTGGCGTTGATGGGTTGGTACAGTTCTGGCTGTTGCTTCCTCCATTCCCATTACCATTCTTGGGGCCATTATGATTGTGCGAGCTGCCTCCTCCATGGGTATGCTGAAAATGTCCTCCCGGTTTTGGGGTAAACGTGGCTTCTGCTGAGCTCTAGAATTGTACTTCCCTTGTCCATACTTCCTCTTGCGGTTTTCAATCTGCTGCTGCTTCCCTTCAATCATAAGAGCGCGATCTACCAACTCCTGGTAGTTTTTGAAGCTTGCTACCATCAACTGCATGCTCAACTCATCATTCAGTCCTTCCAAAAACTTCTCCTGCTTAGCTGCATCCGTAGCAACGTCATCTGGGGCATAACGTGCTAGCTTACTAAAGTCATCCACATACTGGCCAACTGTCCATCCTCCTTGGCGCAAGTTGCGAAACTCACGCTTCTTCATGGCCATAGCTCCTGCTGAAACATGGGCTGTACGGAAAGCCTGCTGAAATTGGTCCCATGTCATCGTGGATATAGGGTAGGTGACAGTGTAATTTTCCTACCATGATGCTCCTGGTCCATCCAACTGATGTGCGGCAAAGCGCACCTTCTCAGCATCAGTATATCCTGTAGTGGTTAACTCCCTTCCAATCTTGCGGAGCCAATCATCTGCTACTATAGGCTCGGTGCTACTAGAGAACACCGGCGGATTCAGCCTAAGAAAATGGGTTAAGTGATCAACAGGTGGTGGCGGTGGTGGGTTGTTGTTGTTGTTGTTCCCCTGATTCTGATTCTGGACTAGCAACTGCATCAACGTATTCTGCTGCTGGATCAACTGAGTGAGCTCCGGTGGGAAAGCAAATCCATTGTCATGTCTCGGAGGCATCTGGGGTTTGGAAAAGATGAGAATATAGAATAGAATGAGGTCTAGAGGGAAAACACTACCCATATGCACATGAGGCAAATGCAAACAAAATCACTTCATTCAATCAAGCAAGGGCATACAACGGTCTATCTATCGTTACAAAAAGTGCTCGGGCTACACTAGATACATGGGAGAATACTACTACTGTTATGGTGGTCGACTAGAAAAACTGCTCCGATGAAGACTCCATGATATCTGCTGCAGCTTCATCAACATCGTCTGGGTCCGAGTCGGTGTCGTCGATGATGATGTAGTTCTCTAGACAAGTGCAATCTTCGTCTTCTCCTCTAGTTGCGGGAAATCCCATGAACACTTTTAGCTTCTTGTTCAGATCATCATTCTGCTCTACTAGTTTTGCTATTTCCTCCTCATATCCGTCGCGTGTAGACTTGAGTTCTTCCTCCAGCTCCGTGATCTTGGTCATGGCTTTCTTCAGGTCTATCATGTCTGCACACATCTGATTCTCCTGGCGTCGAATGTGCTGGTTTAACTCCTGGATGAAAGCTGCAATTGATCTATCCTTCTTGGTGCTGATCATCTCCCATTGCTCATCTCGGCGCCCACAAATCTGGTAGATAGTATCCTTGAGATCCTTGTGGTAAACTTCTCCAATGCGCCGCATAGTGATGTGGGCTGCCATGCTCTTTCCTAGACTCCAGGTTGGTGCATCAAAGGAAAACTCTATGGGCTCAGTGACGGGCATGAACGTCCTTCCTGGAACTTGAACTTGAATCATCCAGCGTTCCTCTTCAGGTAAAGTGGCGTTGTAGGTCCCGGTGAAGCTTGGTACTCCGATGTTCAGGTATCTAGTGACTTCCTTCAAGTGACGTCCAAAGGGTGTATCTTCATCCGGTTGCATGAACTTGTTCCTTGCATCTGCCATCCTAAAAGAGTAGAAAAGATGAGGAGTCAGAAATGAGAAGAGTGAGTAGTGATCTAGGGCTTTTAGCTTAGTGGTCGTGTCCTACAGTCAGCGTGTGCTCTGATACCATCTTGTAGCGACCAGACCTCAAACAGTTCGATCTCTGTGCTTTAGTGTCATCCCTGGATCAGTAATGCTGACACACACATTACTTGAAGGATTTATAACAGAGTAGCAATCACACACTTATTACATCAAATGTCTCAAAAGAGAACTTATTATAATAAATATGGCTTAAGGCCATCTAATAACGATAACAGCGGAAGGCTTGGAAGATAAGTGAGTCCATCAACTCCAACGGCATCACTGAGTATAGAACCACGACCTAAAGGCACCTTACTCGTCGTCTGAAAATTCTGCAACATGAACGTTGTAGCCCGAAAATGGGTCAGCACATGTAATATGCTGGTAATGTAACACATAGAGAGTAATGAAGGAATAAAGCTATACTACATGCATATATGGCGGGTGGAAAGCTCTATGGTTATAGTTTTTTGCATAAAGCCAATTTTTTCCTACTGCAAATGAATAAATTTTATTTAACTATCATGGTGGTTGTTAAACATTGAGAAGATAGACATCCTCTCAATCCCAATTAAATATCATCATTAAAACCCAACAGTATTAATTAAAAGTAACATGATGAGATTCACATGATAATCCAACTAATAGATACTCAAGACGTCCATAACCGGGGACACGGCTAACTATGATTAGTTTATACACTCTGCAGAGGTTTGCGCACTTTTCCCCACAAGACTCGATCTCCTCCGTTGGGATTCTCGCACTGCATGATGTTTGAGAAACGGATGACAGAGACATAGTCTTTCGAGCACCTTACGACCGGGTAGACAATACCAACCTACATCCCCTACATCTGCTAGTCTACCACTGTAAGAATTCGCACGACTTAGTCAACTATGCTAGAGCCCATAGTAGCTTTTGGCTGCACACGGAAGTTTCTAGTATGAATAATCTCATGACCCCTTTGAGCCTAGGTGGCGGTCCATAAAGAAAAACAGGCAATCGCTGGAATACCCAGGTGCCTCAATCCACCCAGATGTGTGTTTAAGTTTCCACCTTAAATAAACCATTAATTTATCAATCTCACATCTGTCATGGATACACTCACCCAATCCACGTCTACTAGCATAGCATGGCATAATAAGCAAACGTAGAAGTAACACCCAAGGGTTTGATAATAAAACAGGTAATAGGTACTACCTCATCTACTTCCCAAAACCCACAATTTAATTAGATCCTAATCATGCAATTGTTTGAGGATTGATCTAATGCAATAAAACTGGGTAGTAAAGAGGTATGATCAAAGTGTTACTTGCCTTGCTGATGATCCGCGAAACCTAGAGATTCAAAGTAGCAAGCGGCGCACTCTGGGTACTCTATCGCAAACAAAAAAGCACACAATAAGTACTAATCTAATGCATGGGTAAAACTCAAATAAGAAAGCTAACCAGAAAGTTCAACTTAAGAACTCCGGTTTGCAAAAAGAATCAAATCGAACGAAACAACGAAAGTCAAACAACGAAAGAAACAAACTTTGTTTACTAATATGGATCTATGTCAAATTTTACAGATGCAAAAACTTGTTTGAGTTGGTTAAACGGAAAGAGGGTTTCGAGACGAAACTCTAGGCGTTTGAATCGCCTGTTTCCGATAAACGAGTGAAAAGATAAACTAAAATGAAAATCGGATCAGAAATCGCGATCAGAAATAATCACGGAAAATCCGAGAAAAAGAAAAACTGACGAACAGATTAACGAACGAATATTCGTTATCTGAAACTAAACGGTGAACGCGTTCGTTAAAACGAACGAACAAGCGAACGCTACCTAAAAAACCGATAAAATCGATCTAAAAAAATAAACCTAGGGTTTCTAAAAAAACTGGATTGGTTTTTCTTAGGAAACCGGGGT
Organism: Triticum urartu; assembly: GCF_003073215.2. NCBI lineage: Eukaryota > Viridiplantae > Streptophyta > Magnoliopsida > Poales > Poaceae > Triticum > Triticum urartu. Next base: position 125,553,601 of record NC_053026.1, on the reverse strand, counting down.
GGCGGGCGGCTACCTCGGCTCTGGCTTCGGCGAGGTCCGGCGGGGCTCCGGTGGCGGTGGGCGGCGTGGGGTGGCGGGGCGGCGGGTCCTGGTGGCGGCGGCGCAAGGCGGCGGGGCGGCGGTGGCTTGCGGCGGCGGTGCAAGGCGGCGGGGCGGCGATGGCTTGCGGCGGCGGCGGCTCCGGCTGTGGGGCTCCAGGGGAGGGCCCCGGGTCGGTTTATAAAGGGGGGGGGTGGCTTGCGAGAGGGGCTGAGGCGGCGTGGCCCTCCCGGACTCAGCGACGGCGGCGATCGGGACTCCGGTCCTGATCCGGATGCGGGAGGCGGCGGCGGCTGGGCCGGCTCGGCTGGGCCTTCGGCCCAGTCGGGCGCGCGGGAGTTTTTTTTTAAATAATCCCGCTGAACTAAGAAAAATCCTAGAAAAATACATAAAAATCTAAAAATGCCAAAACAAAATTTCACTGTCTAAATAAAATATTTAGAACAGGATGAACATTTTCTTGGCCCTAAAATGCAGTTTTGAAAACGTGCAATTTTTCCTAAATTCAAATAAAATAGCGAGAAAATCCAAAATAAAATCTTACTTGATTTTTTATTAAACCTTTAATATTTATTTATTTTGGGAAAGTCATTTTATCCCCTCTCTCATATGTTTATTATAGAAATAATGGAAGATAATATAAATAAAATCAATGATCCTGTTTTCAAAATTTGAGAAAAACTCAAATATGAAAATAACGAAATCCCCAACTCTCTCTGTGGGTCCTTGAGTTGCGTAGAATTTCTGGATCAGGCTAAAAGCAAATAAAATATGATATGCAGTGATAACCTAATGTATAACATTCCAAATTGAAAATTTGGGATGTTACAGGAGCTTAGGGTTGTTCGTATTTGCAGGTTATGAATTGTGTTGTGTATTTTGAGAGTACTTTCAGATATGAATGTCTTTTGAATTTCAGATTTGTAGTATTGAGCATATGAAGTATTTTATGAATTCTAGAGATCTATTTTTAGCACTTAAAAAATGTAGCTTCATAGGAGTATAAAAGTGCAGACAATGTGATTCTCAGAGAAGAAACCGCAAGTTTCATTTTCAGATAAGAAACTCCAAGTTTAGTTTCAGATAAAAAACTGCAACTTTCAGAGGCAGAGCATTTATATTAACACGGCCTTTTCAAACAGTGTTAACATCATGTTGGAAGTTTTATTCATGGTCGAAACTGGAACTACCAGCCAGTTAACATCATGCTGATCAACATTCATGCATAGCACATCTTCATATGATGCACAGTCAAAAAGATATGCTATTTTCAAAATGCCCACACAATGTCGAGTGTGCGAAAAACAGAGAAAACGAGGGACGAAGTTTTGGCAAGTGTTGGAAGTGGTGTGCGTAGATGGCAATTGGGACCCACATGTCAATAAAGGCAGAGGAAAAAAATTTGGAGTTGTTTTCTCTGCACGGGTGGAATCGAACCCGGGCGGAACAGCTGTCGGGTAGTGTCACTCGGCCATTAGGCTAGTTCAGTTGTTTTCGTTACAAATAAGGCACTTCCTTAGGTGGTGATCTCCTCCTGCACCTTTGTGCACTCGCCGCGACACCGGTGTATGCCGTTGTGAACATGCTGAACAAACGAGAGGAATCTGGAGAGGACTGTACGTGGAGAGGCGGACAGTCGGGACCCACCAGGTCTATGGCCATACGCAAGTAAGTGCCTCATCGAAAAAATACTTCCTCCTAATGCTATACTGACGTTGGGGCCCACGAGTTTGTCAACATAGTTACATTTTTTACGTGCTACAATGTAGTTACTATAGGAGATAAATTCACAACGAAGCCGGGGAGCTAGCAGGTATCATTTATTATCACTAGGGCAGCAAGTATAAGCTTGGTTTTGGGCTGCCCCGTCTAGGCTTTCTTTTTTAACATGCGCAGCCCACGACCTCTGATGGGAGGTCCATAGGCCTGTTTATATTTTCTTGAGGGCCATCATGTATCGACCGGTCTATGGACCTCCCATCCGAGGTTTTATTTTTCCTGAAACATCGATAGCCCAATTTATGTATTTTTTTTGAAGTAAACGCAGATGTCTATTCTATTTTTCTATATAAAAATAGGAACGCCTGGTCCAACTTATGTTTCCTTTCTAACTATATTATATATATTTAAATTATTTTATATGTTATTATATATTATTGTTATTGTCATCATATATTTAACAGATACTTACATATGTAAGAAAACAATATCCCACATCTTATTAACTTATAAAAATAATTTCTTAACAATAAAATCCTGGATTTTTTTGGCAACGAAAATCCTGGTGATTGTGTACAAAAGCTTGGTAAGATTTAAGGACCAATATAATAATAAATCACTTACTATTTAAATATATACATAACAAAATGCTCAGCCCCTGTTTATTTTTTGATAACATTGTTGCGCCCACCCCAACATTATAATTAGAATCAACCCAGCAGAATCGTGTATTTCGAGAAAGTGCAAATGTCCTGTAATTTTTTTTAGGAAAAACATAAATGGACCGCGTGGACGCTACATTTTTTGTTCACCCAGCCCAGCTAATGGACTGTAATTAAAAAAAATCAAATTTACTGTACATTCTACCCCGCAAAAAAAAGAATGTAAATTCTGAAAAAATGGGTTGAATATGTGACACATTTTTGGAGGCTGAAATGTGGGCCAATAGGTCGAAGCCAATGCAAGTCGTTGTCAACTTAGTCAACAAATGATTCTGACATCATTAGCCATTGGATTTACATCCAACGACCGGCATCCATCTTCAATCTCTCGTCTTTTTCCTCCAGCGCTGCCGGGACCACCTGCTCTCGCCTCCTGCTGCTAGTAGCTCTGCTTAGCACGCTTTGCTGTGAAGTGCTACTCCACCATTGGCCCGGCCATCCCTCCACCCCTCCACATCTCTTTTTCTTCTCCACCGACTGCCGAACCACACCGCACCAGAACCAGTTAACCCTCGTACACCTCTCTGCTGCCACTCTACTCCCGCGTCTTCCCACTTCTGGCTCGTTGCTGTCCGGGGCCTCGCCATCGTCCACCACCTTGGATGCGCTCGACATGGAGTGTCAACGAACGACACCATCGAAAGTAGACTGTGCGTGGAGAGGCTGACAGCTGGGTCCACGGCCGCACGCAAGGAAATGCCTCCTTATTACGCGCAAAATAACGATTCCTCCACCTGATAGCTGGGACCCACTGGAAGGGCCTCTGTATTTCGCAAAAAAAACATTCCCACCGCTGACAGGTCGGACCCACCAGCTATATCTTCGCACGCAAGGAAGTGCCTCCCTATTACGCACAAAAAATGAATACCCCCTGCTAGCTAGGACCCACAATAGTGGGAGGCTGACTTGTGGGCCAACTAAGTTGACGGGGATGGAGGGCTTTGTCAACTTAGTTAATATGAACGATTCTAGCTCCAGTAATCGTACAATGTCCATCCAACGGCCGTAGTGCTTCTTCAACCTCTGGTCTTCTTGCCCAAACTAGCGTCGGTCGTGCCTTGTACTCCTGCCTCCCGTGGCCGGTTGCCATGCCGCGGAGGCCTCACCGCCCCCTACTACTCGCACCACTATCCAGGTCATCCCTCTACTCACCCAAACCCCCTGTTATTCTGCGGCGATGGCAGCCTCACACCGCAGTGAACCAGTGAACCCTCATACTCCTCTATGCGTGGGCATCCACTGCCACATCTTCCCCGGCTCCACGTCGTCCCCTTCCTAGGCCTCCCCGTCGTCCACCGCCCTGGTGCTCTTGGTGCGGCGTGGTCAACATGGTCAAGGAACGGCTTCCATCGGACGTGGACTGTACATGGAGATGCTGACGGCGGGGTCCACGGCCGCAGCAAGGAAGTGCCGCCTTATTACGCGGAAAATAAATTCCTCCACCTGACAGCAGGGACCCACTGGACGTGCAACCGTATTTCACAGAAAAAGTTTCCCCCCATACTGTTGGGACCTACCAGCGACATCTTCGCACGCAAGGAAGTGCGTCCGGGCAAAAAAAATGATTCCCCCCTGACTACTGGGACCCACCAGCTACATCTTCGCACGCAAGGGAGTGCCTGACAGTCGGGACCCACCTAGTCGAAGCGTACATAGCATTGTCATTCTAGTCGCGAACGTGTACGTACATACTGGTCCATGTAGAGGCGCACACATGTCGTAGTAGAGGAGCGCACGTAGCATGTACACGTACGTACAGCGGCCAGTGTGCAAGAAAGAAAATACGGCCACGTACGTACATGCGAGCAGGGTCTCGAACGCCTACTCGCGCATACGTACGGCCAGGGCTCGTGTACATCGCTGGGTCGGAACGAAGAAACATCGTCGTCATGTTGTTCATGGGGAGCCAACCGGCTGGGTCGGAACGGAATGCGTCATCGTGTTCATCGGGAGGGCTTGGACGGAACAGCCGATGGAAACGAGGCCTGGCGTACCGCAGAAGGGAGGAAACGCCCTTGTGTTTGACCGGCCACGGTCGAAATAGGATCCTGTTCATCGGGAGGGGTCTGGCGTACCACAAAACGGAGGAAACGGACCTCCTATGGTCGAAACGGGGGTCCTGTTCATCGGGAGGGGTGTGGCGTACCGCAAAACGGAGGAAACAGACTTGTGTTGGAGCGCTACGGTCGAAAAGGGGGTCCTGTTCATCGGGAGGGGTGTGGCGTACCGCAAAACGGGACTCCACGGGATACTGTTCATCTCCATCGCCGACCCCCTCCAGCCTCCACGGGCTACTTTTCATCCACCGTGGACCTCTTCCAGCCTCCACCTGCGAATGTTCATCCACGGGCTCATGTTCATCCAGCCTCCACCGCGCGCTACTCCTCCGGTTACTCTTCAACTAGCCCTCTCCACGGGCTCCTGTTCAACCACCCCTCCACGGGCTCCTATTCAACCACCCCTCCACCATCTACTGTTCATCCAGCCCTCCGCGGGGTGGTCCGGTTCATCCAGCCCTCCACGGGGTCCTGTTCATCCAGCCCCAACCGGCTCGATCAATTGGGGTCTTGTTCATCCAGAGGCAACACCACGGGGTCCTGTTCATCCAAACCCCCCAGCAACGCTCACTGTTCATCTAGAGGCAGCATCGATCGACTTCAGTTAGCAGCAGTAGCGAAGGAATCGCTCGATCGGGTTCAATTAACAGCAATCGATCGATTGCTCGGGTTCAGTAAAGCGCAGCCTGTAGTGCAATCGCTCGGGTTCAGTAGGCGAATGCCTCGCTCGGGTTCAGTTAGAGCCCAATGCCTCGCACCCACGTGCGTGCATGTACAAGATAAACACGCAAACCTCCGTGCATCGTTTGGCCCCGACCACCCACCATAACCGGGAACACCCCGATATTTTCCTCGCCCTCGCTTCTACCATGGTTTTTCCCATCATGGACGGCCCAAAGAATGTCATGCAGCTGTGTCTCCGGCCCGCCCAGGACAAAAAGCCCATTTTCTGTCAAGATTTTTTGTCATAGAAGTAGGAGCCCACCACATCTGTGATGATACCGGGTTTTGTCACAATTATCGTCATAGAAGTGTCATAAGTATGACAAAAAAATTTCATTCGGCCCAAAATGTCACGGATGTGTCTTTTTTTGTAATGCCTAGAGCGGGGATCCCTCACGCTTGCGCGACACGGAGAACACCACAGGACAGCACCAATAATAAAACATGCAGCTCAAACCAATCACCATCATCAATTAACCCATAGGACAAAACAGATCTACTCAAACATCATAGGATAACCATACATCATTGGGAAATAAATATATAGCATTGAGCACCATGTTTAAGCAGAGATTACAGCTGGTAAAAGAGGGGTTACACCACTGCATAGAGGGGGGAAGAGTTGGTGATGAGGGCGGTGAAGTTGTTGGTGTAGATTGTGGTGATGATGATGGCCCCAGCGGTGTTGTAGCGACCAGACCTCAAACAGTCTAATCTCTGTGCTCTGATTACTGACACCACACAGTACTTGGAGGATTTATAACAGAGTAGCAATCACACACTTATTACATCGAGTGTCTCAATAGAGAACTTATTACAATAAATATGGCTTAAGGCCATCTAATAACTATAACAGCGGAAGGCTTGGAAGATAAGTGAGTCCATCAACTCCAACGGCATCACTGAGTATAGAACCACGACCTAAAACTCCTTAATCGTTGTCTGAAAAGTCTGCAACATTAACGTTGCAGCCCGAAACGGGTCAGCACATGGAATATGCTGGCAAAGTAACACATAGAGAGTAATGGAATGAAACAGCTATACTATATGCATATTTGGCTGGTAGAAAGCTCTATGGTTACAGTTTTGCGAAAAGCCAATTTTTCCCTACTACAAAGGAATAAATTTATTTAACTATCATGGTAGTTGTTAAACATTGAGAATGGTTGACAGCATTCTCAATCCCAATTAAGCATCATCATTAAACCCAACAAAATTAAGTTTTAGAGTAATATGTTGAGATTCGCATGATAATCCAAGTACTAGATACTCAAGATGTCCATAACCGGGGACACGGCTAACCATGATTAGTTTATACACTCTGCAGAGGTTTGCGCACTTTTCCCCACAAGACTCGATCGCCTCCGTTTGGTTTCTCGCACTACAGGTGTTTGAGAAGACGGATGACCGAGACATAGTCTTTCAGAAGCGCTAGCACCTTACGATGGGATAGACCGTACACCTACTTTCCCCTACATCTGCTAGTCTACCCTATAAGAGTCGCACAACATCAACAATGCCAGAGCCCATAATGGCTTGTGGTGCACACGGAAGTTTCTAGTATGAATAATCTCATGATCCCTTTGAGCCTGGGTGGCGGTCCAAAAGAAAAACAGGCAATCCTGGAATACCAGGTACCTCAATCCACCCAGATGTGTGTTTAAGTTGCCACCTTAGATAAACCATTAATTATCAACTCACATCTGTCATGGATTTCACTCACCCAATCCACTTCTACTAGCATAGCATGGCATAATAGCAAACGTAGAAGTAACTCCAAAGGTTTTGATAATATAACAGGTAATAGTACTACCTCAACTACTTCCCATCCCACAATTAATTAGATTCCTAATCATGCAATGTTTGATGATCCGCGAAACCTAGAGATTCGAAGTAACAGGCGGTGAACTCCGGGTATTCTATCACAGACAAACAAACAAGCATACAATAAGTATTCATCCAATCCACGGGTAAAACTCAATTAAGAGATCTAACCAGAAGGTTCAACTTAAGAACTCCGATTAGCAAAAAGAATCAAATCAAACGAAGCAACGAAAGTCAAACGGCGAAAAAAACAAGCTTCGTTTACTATTCTGGATCTAGGGCAATTTTTACAGTGGCAAAAAATTGTTTAAGTTGGTTAACCGGATAGAGGGTTTTGAGACGAAACTCCAGGCGCTTGAATCGCCTGATTCCGATAAACGAGCGAAAAGTTATACTAAAACGAAAATCGGACCAGGAATCGCGATCAGAAAAATCGCGGATTTAATCCGAGAAAAAGAAGAACGACGAACGTTCGCTAGAACGAACAAACGGACGAACGCTCGCTAAATAAATAAACCAGAAAAACCGATCTATTAAAAAAATGAAACAAAAAAATAAAACCGCGACCCCCTTTTTTTCTCTCTTTTTTTTCTTTTTTTACCTCGGGAGGCGGGTCGGCGGCGGCGGCGGCCCCGGCGGCACGCATATCAAGGCGCGGCTAGGGTTAGGGTTGGCGGCGGCTCTGGTGGGCTCGGGCGGCGTGTGACGCCCCCGATTCAATCGTACACTAATCATGCACGCAAATGTGTACGATCAAGATCAGGGACTCACGGGAAGATATCACAACACAACTCTACAAATAAAATAAGTCGTACAAGCATCATATTACAAGCCAGGGGCCTCGAGGGCTCGAATACAAGAGCTCGATCACAGACGAGTCAGCGGAAGCAACAATATCTGAGTACATACATAAGTTAAACAAGTTGCCTTGAGAAGGCTAGCACAAACGGGGATACAGATCGAAAGAGGCGCAGGCCTCCTGCCTGGGATCCTCCTAACTACTCTTGGTCGTCGTCAGCGGGCATCACGTAGTAGTAGGCACCTCCGGTGTAGTAGGGGTCGTCGTCGACGGTGGCGTCTGGCCCCTGGGCTCCAACTTCTGGTTGCGACAACCAGGTAGAAGGGATAGAGGGAAAGAAGGAGAAAGCAACCGTGAGTACTCATCCAAAGTACTCGCAAGCAAGAAGCTACACTACATATGCATGGGTAAATGTGTAAAGGGCCATATCGGTGGACTGAAACTGCAGAAAGCCAGAATAAGAGGGGGATAACTAATCCTTTCGAAGACTACGCTTCTGGCAGCCTCCGTCTTGCAGCATGTAGAAGGGAGTAGACTGAAGTCCTCCAAGTATCAATCGCATAGCATAATCCTACCCGGCGATCCCCTCCTCGTATCCCTGAGAGAGAGCGACCACCGGTTGTATCTGGCACTTGGAAGGGTGTGTTTTATTAAGTATCCGGTTCTAGTTGTCATAAGGTCAAGGTACAACTCCAAGTCGTCCTGTTACCGAAGATCACGGCTATTCGAATAGATTAACTTCCCTGCAGGGGTGCACCACATACCCCAACACGCTCGATCCCATTTGGCCGGACACACTTTCCTGGGTCATGCCCGGCCTCGGAAGATCAACACGTCGCAGCCCCACCTAGCACAACAGAGAGGTCAGCACGCCGGTCTAAACCTAAGCGCACAGGGGTCTGGGCCCATCGCCCTTAGCACACCTGCACGTTGCGTACGCGGCCGGAAGCAGAACTAGCCCCCTTAATACAAGAGCAGGCTTACGTTCCAATCCGGCGCGCGCCACTCAGTCGCTGACGTCAACGAAGGCTTCGCTGATACCACGACGCCGGGATACCCATAACTACCCCGCGTAGATGGTTAGTGCGTATAGACAAATGGCCAACTCAGATCAAATCCCAGATCTCGTTAAGCGTGTTAAGTACGCGACGCCCGACCAGGGGCCAGGCCACCTCTCTCTAGGTTGGTCGGAACCTGCCCTGTCGCTTCGACCTCAAAGATTCCACTCACGGGTGCTCCTACGAGCCGACCCGTCTTTAATCACCACATGTATCATGTACAAAGTATATAGTATATACCCGTGATCAACTCCCGAGTGATCACGGCCCGATAGTATAGCATGGCAGACGGACAAGGATGTAGAGCCACTGATGATAAACTAGCATCCTATACTAAGCATTAGGATTGCAGGTAAAGGTAACAACAGTAGTAGCAAGGACAGGCTATGCATCAGTATAGGATTAACGGGAAGCAGTAACATGCTACACTACTCTAATGCAAGCAGTATAGAGAAGAGTAGGCGATATCTGTGTTCAGGGGGGGGGGGCTTGCCTGGTTGCTCTGGCAAGAGAGAGGGGTCGTCAACACCGTAGTCGTACTGGGTAGCAGCGGCGTCGGTCTCGGTGTCTAGCGAGAGAAGAGGGGGAAGAAACAATAAATATTTAAGCAAACAGATGCATAGCGATGTATGACATGACAAGTATCGGTGCTAGTGCCTATCGCGGTATGAGGTTACTGGTGAAGGGGGAAAACATCGGAAAGTATCCCGTGTTTCGCGTTTCGGACAGATGAAAAAGAGGGGGAAAGTTGCGAGTTCAATAGGTTAGGGAGGTGTGGTGGACGAACGGGTTGCGTATCCGGAATCGTCTCGCCGTTCTGAGCAACTTTCATGTACAAAGTTTTCCGATCCGAGCTACGGTTTATTTTATATTAATTTTAAAAGATTTAAATCAATTTTAGGATTTATTTAATTAATTTAATCAACATTATCCAGAATAGTGTCTGCTGACGTCATCATGACGTCAGCATGACATCAGCAGTCAACAGGGTGTTGACTGGGTCAATCTGACGTCTGGGTCCCGCATGTCATACACTGTTTACTCTAATTAGGATCTAACTAATCTAATCACAGTTTAATTAACTCACAATACTTAATTAGGTTAACTAAACAAGATTAATTAAGTTAATTAATTCACTAATTAATTAATTAATTAATTATTAATTTTTTTAATTCCTTTTTTTTGCTCTCTTTTTTTAAACGTTCTGGGGCCGGGCCCCACATGTCAGTGGCCCAAAGGGGGCCTTGCGGTTTTCAGGCGCATGGCCGCGCGGTTGTCGCCCGAACGGGCGCGGGCGACGACCGGGACCGCGGCGAGGGTGGCCGGAATGGGGCGGCGCCGGCGATGCTGGGCAGCGGGGGGGGGTGCGGCAGAGGTAGCAGCTGCCGCAGCAGTGGCGGGCGATGCGAAGGCTGGCGGGCACGACGGCCGCTGCGGTCGTGCGCGCACGGGGAGGAGGAAAGTGGGGGCGCGTGCGGGCTTGAGGGCACGCCGGCGCGGCAACGCAGCGGGGGGGAGAGGCGGGAGGCAGGGCACGGTGTGCTGCGGTGGTCGAAGCTGACGGGCACGGCGGAACGTGCGTGCAAAGGCCGCAGCCAGGGGGTGCGCCCCAGCGCGGGCGAGCGAGAGGGGAGGCACGGGGCTTTGCGGGGGCGCGTGCGGGAGCAGAGCTCCAGGCCGGGGGGGGGGGGGGGGGCGGAGCCATGGGGCTCGTCCGACCTGAGACGAGGCGGGCGCGAGCGGGCGGCGGAGAGGGGAGAGGAGGCCGAGGGCCTCACCGGGGTGCGTAGGGTCTGGGGAGCGGGGGTTGAGGAGGAAGACGGCGACGACGCCGTAGAGGAGCAGTCCGGTGATGGGGGGGGTCCGGCGACGGGGAGGTCGAGGCGGAGGCGCGGTCTAGGCGGCGACGGGTGCGCGAGGGAGAAGGGCGAGGGGATCGGGATTCCCCGATCCAGATCCAGCGGGGGGGGAGGAGTGGTGCGAGTGGGGGGTGGGGTAAGCTAGGGTTCGATCGTGGGGGGGGGGATAAGGGAGGCGTGGGGGGAGGCCGGTTGGGCCTGCGGCCGAAAGGGCCGGCCTGCTGGGCCGGAGCCCAGTGGGGGGGACTCTCTCTCCCCTTTTTTTTGTTTGTTTCCTGTTTTCCTTTTATTTATTATCTCTTCTATTTTAAATCATTTTAAACCATTTAGGCATCTTATAAAAATGTGTTTGCTTTATTATAATTACCCTGACATTTAACTGCTCACTCCGAACATTTTAGTTTAATATCTTGAAACTTTTGCCGTTTGACATTAATTTGAATTTGAATTTGACGCGGTTTCGAATTAACCCGAGATTAGTAACAGTAACCGCAGATGACATGGCATCATTAGGAGAGTTTTACTGTAGCTAGATTACCCGGGCGTTACACGGCGGCTGTTTAAAGACTGCCCCCGGGCGGAGTCCCGCTCGGGTACGGCCCAAAGTCGGTTCGCGTTTTTTTTAATTAGTCCACGCAGAAAAACAAATAAAAGAAATACTAAACGGACTCCAACAATCCCGAAATAAATTTTCCCGGGCTTCTAAAGTCAATCCGCACAAGGTGAACATTTATTTGGGGCCTAAATGCAATTTTGAAAAACGCACATTTTTCCTAAATTCAAATAAAATACCAAAAAACTCCGAAATAAATTCTTATTTGATTTTATTATTAAATCCTCAATATTTCTTTATTTTGGGAAAGTCATTTTATTCCCTCTCTCATATTTTTGTAATAGAAATAATTGATGATAAAATAATTAAAATCAAATGATCCTATTCACAAAATTTGAGAAAACTCAAATATGAAAATAAGGAAATCCCCAACTCTCTCCGTGGGTCCTTGAGTTGCGTGGAATTTCTAGGATCAAAACCAAAAGCAAATAAATTATGATATGCAATGCTGGTCTAATGTATAACATTCCAAATTGAAAATTTGGGATGTTACAAACCTACCCCCCTTAAGATGAATCTCGCCCTCGAGATTCGGGTTGGCTAGAAAATAGGTGAGGGTGGTCCTTGAGCAAATCTTACTCTTGCTCCCAGGTGGCTTCATCCTCTGTGTGGTGGCTCCATTGAACCTTGCAAAACTTGATAACCTTGCTGCGGGTGACTCGACTGGCATACTCTAGAATCTTAACTGGTTTCTCCTCATAGGTCAAATCGTTATCCAGCTGAATTGCTTCCAATGGCACTGTGTCTCTCAAGGGTATGTCAGCCATCTCCGCGTGGCACTTCTCAACTGAGAAACGTGGAACACATTATGAACTCCTGACAATCCTTCAGGCAATTCCAACTTGTAGGCCCTCCCATACGTTCCAATACTCGGTATGGTCCTACAAATGGTGGCGCTAACTTTCCTTTAACACCAAAGCGCTTTGTTCCTCGAAGTGGGGATACTCGAAGATAAGCTCTATCTCCAACTTCGTAAACTGTCTCCTTGCGTTTAGAATCTGCATAACTCTTTTGTCTAGACTGGGCTATCTTGAGCCTATCGCGAATCAATTTCACCTTCTGTTCAGACTCCTTAATCAAGTCAGGTCCAAACAACTGGCGGTCTCCAACTTCATCCCACGTCAAGGGTGTCCTGCACCTCCTTCCGTACAAGGCTTCGAAAGGGGACATCTTTAAACTGGATTGATAGTTGTTGTTGCAAGAGAACTCTACATACAGCAAATTCTCGTCCCAACTAGATCCATAATCTAGCGCACAAGCTCTCAGCACGTCCTCCAAAATCTGATTGACTCTCTCGGTCTGTCCATCTGTCTGTGGATCGAAAGCTGTGCTGAACTCTAGCCTGGTACCCAAAGTTTCGTGCAACTGATTCCAGAACTTTGAGGTAAATTGGGTTCCTCTATCTGAAACTATACTCCTCGGAACTCCATGTAAGCATACACTCCTGGTCATGTATATCTTTGCCAACTTAGCACCGGTGTAAGTGGTCTTTACCGGGATGAAATGAGCTACTTTCGTCAACCGATCAACTACAACCCAAATCAAGTCATAGCCTGAACGAGTCCTGGGTAATCCCGTGATAAAATCCATGCCTAACTTATCCCACTTCCATTCGGGTATCGGAAATGGCTGTAGCAATCCTGCTGGCTTCTGATGCTCTGCCTTTACTCTCTGACATACATCACAAACTTCTACATACTCCGCAATATATTTCTTCATTCCGGTCCACCAGAAAATATCCTTCAAATCCAAATACATCTTGGTATTTCCTGGGTGAATCGAATATGGTGAATCGTGTGCCTCTTGCAGAATCAACTTCCTGATCTCCGGGTCATTGGGCACATAAACACGGTCTTCAAACCATAGGGTGTCGTGCTCATCCTCATGAAATCCTTTAGCCTTTCCTTCGCTCATTTTCTCCTTTATAGAGGCAATCTCCTTGTCAGTCTTCTGAGCTTCTCCGATTCTATCCATCAAAGTTGACTGAATCTCCAATGCTGCTACATAGCCTCTCAGAACTATTTCCAAACATAGTTCACGAAGATTTTCTGCTAACTCCCTTGGTATTTCTCCCATCATTAGTGTATTGTCATGGCTTTTGCGACTCAATGCCTCAGCTACTACATTAGCCTTTCCGGGATGGTAATGCAATCTCATATCATAATCCTTGATGAGCTCCAACCATCTCCTTTGCCTGAGGTTCAACTCCTTCTGCGTGAAAATGTACTTCAAACTCTTGTGATCCGTGTACACCTCACAATGATTTCCAATGAGGAAATGTCTCCAAGTCTTCAGTGCATGCACTACGGCTGCTAACTCCAAATCATGCGTAGCATAATTCAACTCATGAGGTTTCAGTTGTCTTGAGGCATATGAAACAACTCTCCCTTCCTGCATAAGCACTGCTCCAAGTCCTTGACATGAAGCGTCGCAGTACACCTCATAATCCTTGGTCTGGTCTGGCAAAATCAACACTGGTGAAGTAACCAAGTGTTTCTTCAACTCCTGGAAACTAGCCTCACACTCCTCGGTGCATATGAACTTGGTATCCTTTTTCAACAACTCCGTCATAGGCTTCGCAATCTTTGAGATATTCTCAATGAATCTCCGGTAGTATCCTGCGAGTCCAAGGAAACTCCAGATCTCTCCAACTGTTGTTGGTGCCTCCCACTTGGTCACGGTATCAACTTTAGCGGGATCTACTGATATACCTTCTCCGGATATAACGTGTCTGAGGAATCCTACTTCCTTCAACCAAAACTCACATTTGCTGAACTTGGCATACAACTGATGTTCTCTGAGCTTTCCAAGTACCAATCGCAAATGCTCCTTATGCTCCTCTTCACTTTTCGAGTAAACCAGAATATCATCAATGAACACCACGACGAACTTATCCAAGAACTCCATAAACACTTTGTTCATCATGTTCATAAAATAGGCAGGTGCGTTAGTCAGACCAAATGACATAACGGTATACTCGTACAGCCCATACCTGGTGGTAAAAGCTGTCTTAGGTATATCCTGTTATCGAATCTTCAACTGGTGGTATCCTGATCGCAGATCGATCTTGGAAAATACCTTAGCTCCTTGCAATCGATCAAACAGATCATTGATCATTAGTAGTGGGTACTTGTTCTTGATGGTTACTTCATTCAATCCTCGATAATCAACAACCATCCTTAACAATCCATCCTTTTTCTCCACTAGAAGTACTCGTGATCCCCAAGGCGACGAACTTGGGCGAATGTAACCTTTATCCAGTAACTCCTTAATCTGCTTCTTAATCTCCACCAAATCCTTTGCAAGCATCCTGTATGGTCTCTTTGATATTGGCCCTGTGCCTGGCAATAGCTCAATCAAAAACTCAATATCTCTATCCGGTGGCATGCCTGGCAACTCTTCTGGAAATACTTCAGGGAAATCCCTTACCACTGGTACCTCCTCCTGCACAATTCCTGTTAAACAATTTACTTGAGTCCCTTTTGGCACATGTCGGGATACATACTTGATCCTTCTCCCTTCTGGGGTAGTAAGCAAAATTGTCTTACTGGCGCAATCAATGTTTCCTCCGTACATCGACAGCCAATCCATACCCAGAATTACATCCAATCTTTGTGATTCCAAAATGATTAAATCCGAGGGAAACACATGCCTACCTATACTCAATGGCACTTGAAAACATCCTTGACTGGCCATATACTCCGCTCCTGGTGAGCTTACTAGCATAGGTGTTCTAAGAACCTTAGTGGGCAGGTTATACTTATCCACAAATCCCCTTGATATGTATGAATGCGATGCACCAGTATCAAAAAGAACGAGTGCAGTAAATGACTTAACCAAAATCTTACTGATTACTGCATCCGGTTGCTCTTCAACCTCCTCCACGTTACGTGGTTCACCTGTCCCCTGTTGAAAGGGTTCGCCTTCTTCCCAGAGCTTCCATTGCCATTCTAGCCTTCAAGACATTCATTGGCATAATGTCCGGTCTTCTGGCACTTAAAGCAAGTGACTTGGCTCAGGTCCTTCTTGGCTGGGGTTGATGGGTTGGTACGGTTCTGGCCGTTGCTTCCTCCATTGCCATTACCATTCTTGGTGCCGTTGTGATTGTGCGAGCTACCTCCTCCATGGGTATGCTGAAAATGTCCTCCCGATCTAGGGGTAAAACGTGGCTTCTGCTGGGCTCCAGAATTGTACTTCCCTTGTCCATACTTCCTCTTGCGGTTCTCAATTTGCTGCTGCTTGCCTTCAATCATAAGAGCACGGTCTACCAACTCCTGGTAGTTGTTGAAGGTTGCTATCATCAACTGCATGCTCAACTCATCATTCAGTCCTTCCAGAAACTTCTCTTGCTTAGCTCCATCCGTAGCAATGTCATCTGGGGCATAACGTGCTAATTTACTAAAGTCCTCCACATACTGGCCAACTGTCCGTCCTCCTTGGCGCAAGTTGCAAAACTCACGCTTCTTCATGGCCATAGCTCCTACTGAAACATGGGCAGTTCGAAAAGCCTGCTGAAACTGGTCCCAAGTGACAGTGTCGACAGGGAAAGTGGCTGTGAAATTCTCCCACCATGATGCTGCGGGTCCTTCAAGCTGATGTGCGGCAAACTTCACCTTCTCCGCATCTGTGCATCCTGCTGTGGTCAACTCTATAGCTGTCTTGCGGAGCCAATCATCTGCTACTATCGGCTCGGTGCTACTGGAAAACACCGGTGGATTCAGCCTAAGGAAATGGGTAAGTGATCAACAGGTGGTGGTGGTGGTGGTGGGTTGTTGTTGTTGTTCCCCTGATTCTGATTCTGGACTAGCAACTGCATCAATGTGTTCTGCTGCTGGATCAACTGGGTGAGCTCCGGTGGAAAGGTAAATCTGGGGTCACGTCTCGGAGGCATCTGAGGGTTTAGAAAAGATGAGATTTAAGAATAGAGGGGGTCTAAAGAGAAAACACTACCCATATGCACATGAGGCAAAAGCAAACAATTCACTTCATTCAATCAAACAAGGGCATAAAATCGATCTAACTGTCGCAAAAGTGCTCGGACTACTGTATTTACATGGTGGACTACTACTACTGATGAGGTGGTCTACTAGAAATATTCTTCGTTTGCAGACTCCATGATATCTGCTCCGGCTTCATCAACATAGTCATCATCGCTATCATCTGGGTCCGAGTCGGTGTCGTCGATGATGATGTAGTCTTCCGGGCGAATCTCCTTGGGTTCTTCGTCTTCATCTACTGACGTAGGGCCTCCCATAAATATCCCGATCTTCTTGATCAGATCGTCATTCTTCTCCACCAATACTTCAATTTCCTCTTCATAATCTTCACGTGTAGCCTTGAGTTCTTCCTCCAGTTCCTTGATTCTTGTCCTTGCCTTCTTCAGGTCTATCATGTCGGCGCACATATGGTTCTCCTATCGTCGAATGTGCTGGTTTAACTCCTGGATAAAAGTTGCAACTGATCTATCCTTTCTGGTGCTGATCATCTCCCAGTGTTCATCTCGGCGCCCACAAATCTGGTAGATAGTATCCTTGAGATCATTGCGGTAGACTTCTCCAATGCGTCCCATGGCGATGTGAGCTGCCATGCTCTTTCCTAGACTCCAAGTTGGTGCATCAAAAGAAAACTCTATGGGCTCAGTGACTTGCATGAACGTCCTTCCTGGAACTTGAACTTGAATCAGCCAGCGCTCTTCTTCAGGTAAAGTGGCGTTGTAGGTTCCGGTGAAGCTTGGTACTCCTATGTTCAGGTATCTAGAGACTTCCTTCAAGTGATGTCCAAAGGGTGTATCTTCATCCGGTTGCGTGAACTTGTTCCTTGCATCCGCCATGTCAGAAGAGAAGAGAGTGAATAGTGATCTAGGTTTTTAGCTTAGTGGTCGTGTCCTACAGTCAGCGTGTGCTCTGATACCATCTCTGTAGCGACCAGACCTCAAACAGTCTGATCTCTGTGCTCAGGTGTCATCCCTGGATCAGTAATGCTGACACCACACAGTACTTGGAGGATTTATAATAGAGTAGTAATCACACACTTATTACATCGAGTGTCTCAATAGAGAACTTATTACAATAAATATGGCTTAAGGCCATCTAATAACTATAACAGCGGAAGGCTTGGAAGATAAGTGAGTCCATCAACTCCAACGGCATCACTGAGTATAGAACCACGACCTAAAACTCCTTAATCATCGTCTGAAAAGTCTGCAACATTAACGTTGCAGCCCGAAACGGGTCAGCACATGGAATATGCTGGCAAAGTAACACATAGAGAGTAATGGAATGAAACAGCTATACTATATGCATATTTGGCTGGTAGAAAGCTCTATGGTTACAGTTTTGCGAAAAGCCAATTTTTCCCTACTGCAAAGGAATAAATTTATTTAACTATCATGGTAGTTGTTAAACATTGAGAATGGTTGACAGCATTCTCAATCCCAATTAAGCATCATCATTAAACCCAACAAAATTAAGTTTTAGAGTAACATGTTGAGATTCGCATGATAATCCAAGTACTAGATACTCAAGATGTCCATAACCGGGGACACGGCTAACCATGATTAGTTTATACACTCTGCAGAGGTCTGCGCACTTTTCCCCACAAGACTCGATCGCCTCCGTTTGGTTTCTCGCACTACACGGTGTTTGAGAAACGGATGACCGAGACATAGTCTTTCAGAAGCGCTAGCACCTTATGATGGATAGACCGTTACACCTACTTTCCCCTACATCTGCTAGTCTACCCTGTAAGAGTTCGCACGACTTAATCAACTATGCTAGAGCCCATAATAGCTTGTGGCTGCACACGGAAGTTTCTAGTATGAAAAATCTCATGATCCCTTTGGGCCTGGGTGGCGGCCCATAAAGAAAAACAGGCAATCCTGGAATACCCAGGTACCTCAATCCACCCAGATGTGTGTTTAAGTTGCCACCTTAGATAAACCATTAATTAACAAACTCACATCTGTCATGGATATCACTCACCCAATCCACGTCTACTAGCATAGCATGGCATAATAGGCAAACGTAGAAGTAACTCCCAAAGGTTTGATAATATAAACAGGTAATAGGTACTACCTCAACTACTTCCCATCCCACAATTTAATTAGATCCTAATCATGCAATGTTTGAGGATTGATCTAATGCAATAAAACTAGGTAGTAGGAGGTATGATCAAAGTGTTACTTGCCTTGCTGATGATCCGCGTAACCTAGAGATTCGAAGTAACAGGCGGCGCACTCCGGGTATTCTATCGCAGACAAACAAACAAGCATACAATAAGTATTCATCTAATGCATGATTAAAACTCAAATAAGAGATCTAACCAGAAGGTTCAACTTAAGAACTCCAGTTAGCAAAAAGAATCAAATCAAACGAAGCAACGGAAGTCAAACGGCAAAAGAAACAAGCTTCGTTTACTATTCTGGATCTAGGGCAATTTTTACAATGGCAACAACTTGTTTAAGTTGGTTAAACGGATAGAGGGTTTCGAGACGAAACTCCAGGCGCTTGAATCACCTGATTTCGGTAAACGAGCGAAAAGTTATACTAAACCAAAAATCGGATCAGGAACCGCGATAAGAAAAATCGCGGATTTAATCCGAGAAAACGAAAAACGACGAACGTTCGCTAGAACGAACGAACGGACGAACGCTCGCTAAATAAATAAATCGGAAAAACCGATCTATTAAAAAAACCGAAACTAAAAAAAATAAAACCGCGACCCCTTTTTTTCTCTTTTTTTTACCTCGGGAGGCGGGTCGGCGGCGGCGGCGGCTCCGGCGGCGCGCGGATCGAGGCACAGCTAGGGTTAGGGTTGGCGACGGCTCTGGTGGGCTGGGCCGGCTCGGGCGGCGGCTATTTAAAGACTGCCCCTGGGCGGAGTCCTGCTCGGGTACGGCCCAAAGTCGGTTTGCATTTTTTTTAATTATTCCGCGTAGAAAAACAAATAAAAGAAATACTAAACGGACTCCAAAAATCCCGAAATAAATTTTCCCGGGCTTCTAAAATCAAGCCGCACATGGTGAACATTTATTTGGGGCCTAAATGCAATTTTGAAAAACGCACATTTTTCCTAAATTCAAATAAAATACCGAAAAACTCAGAAATAAATCCTTATTTGATTTTATTATTAAATCCTCAATATTTCTTTATTTTGGGAAAGTCATTTTATTCCCTCTTTCATATTTTTGTAATAGAAATAATTGATGATAAAATAATTAAAATCAAATGATCCTATTCGCAAAATTTGAGAAAACTCAAATATGAAAATATCGAAATCCCCAACTCTCTCCGTGGGTTCTTGAGTTGCGTGGAATTTCTAGGATCAAAACCAAAAGCAAATAAATTATGATATGCAATGATGGTCTAATGTATAACATTCCAAATTGAAAATTTGGGATGTTATAGGTGTTCTGGCGCCACCGGAAGAGAGAGGGAGAGAGCCCCCCTTATTATTCTTCCTTGATCTTCTCCCTAGATGGGAGAAGGGTTTCCCCTCTGATCCATGGCCTCCATGGCATGGGAGGAGCGAGAGCCACTCCGAGATTGGATCTGTCTCTCTGTCTCTCTCTGTTTCTGCGTTTCAGATTCTGCCCTTTCACCGTTTCTTAAATTTCCGGAGATCCGTAACTCCGATTGGGCTGAATTTTGGACACGATTTTTATCTGGATATTAGGTTTGTTGCGGCGAAAGAAGGGCACCAACCGCCTTACGGGGTGTCCACGAGGGTCGAGGGCGAGCCTGACCCACTGGGGCGCGCCCCCTGCCTCGTGGGCCCCTCAAGCATCGTCTCGCGTTGATTTCACTTCCCAAAATTCACATATATTCCAAAAAAATCTCCGTCAGTTTTTATCCCTTTTGGACTCCGGTTGATATGGGTTTTCTGCGAAACAAAAAACATGCAACAAATAGGAACTGGCACTGGGCAGTGGATCAATATGTTAGTCCCAAAAATAGTATAAAAAGTTGCCAAAAGTATATGAAAGTTGTTGAGGGAGTCCTGGATTAGGGGGTCTCCGGACAGCCGGACTATATCCTTTGGACGGACTGTTGGACTATGAAGATACGAGATTGAAGACTTCGTCCCGTGTCCGGATGGGACTCTACTTGGCGTGGAAGGCAAGCTAGGCAATACAGATATGTATATCTCCTCCTTTGTAACCGACCTTGTGTAACCCTAGCCCCCTCCGGTGTCTATATAAACTGGAGGGTTTTAGTCCATAGGACAACATACAATCATACCATACGCTAGCTTCTAGGGTTTAGCCTCTTTGATCTCGTGGTAGATCAACTCTTGTATTACTCATATCATCAAGAACAATCAAGCATGACGTAGGGTATTACCTCCATCAAGAGGGCCTGAGCCTGGGTAAACATCGTGTCCCCTGCGTCCTGTTACCATCCACCTTAGACGCAAAGTTCGGGACCCCCCCTACCCAAGATACATCGGTTTTAACACCGACATTAGTGCTTTCATTGAGAGTCCCACTGTGTCGTCACCATAAGGCTTGATGGCTCGTTCGATCATCGCTAGCGATGCGGTCCAGTGTGCGGCTTTCCTCCCCGGACAGATCTTCGTATTCGGCGGCTTCGCACTGCGGGCCAATTCGCTTGGCCATCTGGAGTAGATCGAGAGCTATGCCCCTGGCCATCAGGTCAGATTTGGAAACTTGAACTACACGACCGACATCCGCGGAGACTTGATCTTCAACGGATTCGAGCCCATGCCGGACGCGCCGCACAGTCACGACAAGCAAGACGTAACTCTACCGTCGGACAGTGTTCGGGAGATCGCATCCGTAGCTACTCCGGCCGTTAATTCGGAGCAAATCGCACCATCCGAGAGCAGAGGGATAGACCCCGCCATAGAGGCCGCACTCTCAGCAACGATAGAGCCAGATACTGACTTCACCCCTTTCGAGAGCCGTGTCGCCGAACCACTGGATTTATCCCTGGCCACGGACTCCGAGCCGCCCACATCCGTGCCTATCGAATCCGACTGGGCGCCGATCATGGAGTTCACCTCTGCGGATATCTTTCAGCACTCACCTTTCGGAGATGTGCTAAATTCATTAAGGTCTCTCTCCCTGTTAGGAGAACCTTGGCCGAACTATGTCCGGCTAGAATGGGATGCGGATGACGAAGAAATTCGCTGCCCACCCACCACCCACTTAGTAGCCACTGTCGACGACTTAACAGACATGCTCGACTTCGACTCCGAAGAAATCAACGGTATGGACGACGATGCAGGAGACGAACAGGAACCACCACCCTCAGGGCACTGGACCGCCACCTCATCATATGATATATACATGGTGGACACCCCCAAAGAAGGCAATGGCGATGAGACAACGGAGGATGACCCCTCCAAGAAGCAACCCAAGCGCCGACATTAGCGTCGCCGCTCTAAGTCCCGCCACAGCAAGAGCAGTGATACTGGCACAGGA
The DNA here is from genome assembly GCF_003073215.2 of Triticum urartu. Taxonomy (NCBI): domain Eukaryota; kingdom Viridiplantae; phylum Streptophyta; class Magnoliopsida; order Poales; family Poaceae; genus Triticum; species Triticum urartu. Next base: position 125,531,744 of record NC_053026.1, on the reverse strand, counting down.
GATAATAACACTCCGGATAGCGCCGAAGACAACAACAATCCCCTCCAGCACAATGTAGAGCTGGAAGACGAACAAGCTAGTCCTCCAGAGCAAGCAGCAGATGGAGAACCAGAGCAGGACAATTACATGCCTCTCTCCGAAGACGAGGCGAGCCTCGGCAACGACGAGTTTATCATGCCTAAGGACCCCGTCGAGCAAGAGCACTTCAAGCGCCGGATTATGGTCACGGCAAATAGCCTGAAGAAAAAGAAGCAACAGCTTCGAGCTGATCAAGACTTGCTAGCAGACAGGTGGACCGAAGTCCTAGCGGCCTAGGAGCATGAACTCGAGCGCCCGTCCGAGAGTTACCCAAAACGCAGGTTGCTACCTCACCTCGAGGAGGAAGCATTGAAACCTCATTCACCAGTGTACGATGCGGCTGGCCGGCCACTACGCGGCCGAGCCAGAGAGGCGTTTCAGCCTAAAGTTCAGCCCGCATCCCGTCGCCACTCAATCAAAAATACTAAGACCCGGGGTTACACAGAGGACCTGCGAGACATATTGGACAGTAAGGCAAAAATCGCAAGGTCAATATATGGGACATAGGCATGCGCGCCAACACGGGACGACGATCGTCGCGTCGGATACACCAAGAGTAAATCCGGCCGGGCCGAATATAGCAGACAAGACTCATACGAACTGCGTCGGGATATAGCCTGGCACAGAGGCGCCACACACCCCCTATGCTTCACTGATGAAGTTATGAATCATGAATTCCCGGAGGGTTTCAAAAATATCGAATCATACGATGGCACAACAGATCCCGCTGTATGGATTGAGGACTTCCTCCTTCACATCCACATGGCTCACGGTGATGATCTACATGCCATCATGTACCTCCCACTAAAACTCAAAGGACCAGATCGACATTGGCTGAACAGCTTGCCAGGAGATTCAGTCGGCAGTTGGGAGGATCTGGAAGATGCATTCCTTGACAACTTCCAGGGCACTTATGTGCGGCCACCGGATGCTGATGACTTGAGCCACATAACCCAGCAGCCAGGGGAATCGGCCAGACAATTCTAGACACGGTTCCTGACTAAGAAAAACCAAATTGTAGACTGTCCGGATGCAGAGGCCCTAGCGGCATGCAAGCATAACATCCGCGACGAATGGCTCGCCCGCCACCTCGGCTAGGAGAAGCCGAATTCCATGACAGCCCTCACAACACTCATGACCCACTTTTGCGCAGGCGAGGATAGCTGTCTGGCTCGCAGCAACAACACATCGAGGAATCCGGATACCTCGGATACCAAAGATGTTAATGGTAGGCAGCGTCATAACAGACCAAAGCGCCGCAATAACGGCGATAACACCGAAGATACGGCAGTCAGTGCCGGATTCAGAGGCTCTAGATCCGGTCAGCGGAAAAAGCCATTTAAAAGAAATACTCCAGCTCCATCCAGTCTATATCGCATACTGGATCGCTCGTGTCAAATCCACGGCACCCTCGACAAGCCAGCCAATCACACCAACAGAGAATGCTGGGTGTTCAAGCAGGACGACTAGTTAAATGCCGAGAACAAGGACAAGGGGCTGCATAGCGATGACGAGGAGGAGCCCCGGCCACCGAACACAGGAGGACAGAAGGGGTTTCCCCCACAAGTGAATACGGTGAACATGATATACGCAACCCACATTCCCAAGAGGGAGCGGAAGCGTGCACTAAGGGACGTCTATGCGATGGAGCCCGTCGCCCCAAAGTTCAACCCATGGTCTGCTTGTCCGATCACCTTCGATCGCAAGGACCACCTCACTAGCATCCGTCATGGCGGATCCGCCGCACTGGTCCTAGACCCCATCATTGACGGATTTCACCTCACTCGAGTCCTTATGGACGGCGGCAGCAGCCTGAACCTACTTTATGAGGATATAGTGCGAAAAATGGGTATTGATCCCTCGAGGATCAAACCCAGCAAAAGCACCTTTAAAGGCGTCATCCCAGGTGTAGAGGCCCATTGCACAGGCTCAATCACACTGGAAGTGGTCTTCAGATCACCGGATAACTTCCAAAGCGAAGATTTAATCTTTGACATCGTCCCTTTTCGCAGTGGCTATCATGCACTGCTCGGACGGACAACATTTGCAAAATTCAATGCAGTGCCACATTATGCATACCTCAAGCTCAAGATGCCAGGACCTCGCGGGGTCATAACAGTAAATGGAAACACAGAACGCTCACTCCATACGAAAGAGCACACTGCGGCCCTTGCAGCAGAAGCACAAACCAGCCTGTTCAGGCAGACCACTCATTCAGCGTCATGGCCCTCGGACTCCTTCAAGCGAGTCCGTAACAAGCTGCAACAGGATCTCCTGGCATGATCAGAGCTCGCCTAGAAATTCGGCCCCCGTCCCAGTCCCAGTGAAGCGACAAAATCCGTGCCGCGCGTACATAACTACGCATTGAAAATACCATGGACATAGGCGGGGGCACGATCAGGACACGTCCCGCATTGTGGCTTAACCACACTAGGGGCTGTATACCTTTGACATTCCTTTTCTCTTTCAGGGCCTAACTCTCTGGAAGCCCTTTCTGGCAGTACGATTGCCGGACACATTCCGGAAGCAACAACCAAGGCGGCAAGAAGCTAAGATGAACACGGAACCGCCAGGTGGTCTCTAGTAATAATTGATATACCTGCTTTTCGCTATTTATGCGTAGCTTGCCCTGGGATAGGACATTTCAAATTGTCCTACTTTATGCTTATTGCACTACTTGTACCAAGTACGCTTCGACGTATCATTTAAATAACAAGGCATATCATTAATCTGTCATTGCATTATTTAAGTTTTTCTCTTTCTCTTATATGTCCATTTATGACAATCCGCACCCGCACGTGCGGGTATGGTAAGTTCGCCAGGGGTCCTCGTTTACCCCATAATACGGCGCAAGAAGTCCGAACACTTTCGATAGTGCGGCACCCCGAACTTATAGCATTATATGCATCAACTCCGAATCATGTCTTTGGTCAAATGTTGGGTTGCCCGGCTCCCATGCTTTGGTACCTTATGTTCCGCTATATCGGCTAAGGTAGCGGTGGGAGAACTACTGCGATTGTGTCCCGGTTCTTCCGGATGAGCACCTCAGTAGAGAAAGCCAAAAATTGACTGTCATGATAAGGCGAGAGACTGGTCGCTGTTCGAGAGGTCTCAAGTCCTTAAAGACTTTTTTCGCTTCGGGCGAGGAGACAGCCTTGTCCGGCTTAGGCGTGTATAGCGCCCCAAATTCGGCCCTCCGAATACCAGGGGCTTCGCCCAAAAATTAAAATCATAGACTTCTATGGCTAAGTGAGAGTGATAAAGCATTATAGTCCAATTGCCTGGTTCGTTGCGCCGAACACCTCCCTTGAAGGACCAAAAATTGGGGTAAAGAGTGTTCAGGTTTATCCCGAACACCCCATTACTAGTTACATGGGGATAGAAGCTGACGACTGGCCAACTCTCAAATTTTATAAACAGCTGCATAGAAGGTAATATTTTAAATTAAGAAAGCGTCGCATGGCGCAAACGAACTCGTTTCATATTACAGGATCACATGAGCATGTTCATTCAAAAATTACATCCTTGGCACACTCATCCGCCACTAAGCGGGAACCCTTCAGGACACTCTCATAGTAATTCTCGGGGCAGCGATGCTCCTTGCCCTCCGGTGGCCCCTCCTTCACCAGCTTCACGGCATCCAGCTTCGCCCAGTGCACCTTCGCCCGGGCAAAAGCCCTGCGTGCACCCTCGATGCAGACGGACCGCTTGATGACTTCAAGCCGTGGGCAGGCTCCCACAAGCCGCCTCACCAGACCAAAGTAGCTGCCGGACAGGGGCTCGCCAGGCCACATCCAGACTATAAGGCCCCTCATGGCCTGTTCGACCGCCTTGTGAAGTTCGACCAATTGCTTCAGCTGGTCTCTCAAGGGCACGGGGTGTTCGGTCCCAGTATACTAAGACCAGAACAACTTCTCTGTTGAGCTCCCCTCCTCAGCCCAGTAAAACTCCACGGCATCCAGTACACTGCGGGGAAGATCTGCAAACACTCCTAGAGAGCTCCGAACTCGGGTAAGAAAAAGGAAAGTCTCCTTCATGTGCTTGCTTTGAATAATAAATGCCTTACCCGCTGCTATCTTCTTCACCACGTCAATCTCCTAGAGGGCCTTGTGGGCTTCGGCCTTGGCGCTCCGGACGCTTTCAAGCGCCTGCGCGAGCTCGGACTCTCGCGTCTTGGAGTTAAGCTCCAAGGACTCGTGCTTTTTTGCGAGAGCCTCGAGCTCTTGCTGCACCTTGCCTAATCAGGATTCTTGTTTCTCCCGTTCAATGTGTTCTTTGGCCAGTTTGTCTACGGCCTCGGACAACGCCTTCCTCAGGGTCGCCACCTCGGTCGTGGCCCCTGACAAATCCATGATGATCTTATTACTTTACTCCCGAACTTCTTTTTAACTATATAGACAGGGGTATTTCTTACCTTTGCTCTCTTCGAGCTGCCTCTTGGTAAGGCCGAGCTCGTCCTCCGACCGCTTCAGGTCCTTCTTCAGTGCAGAGACCTTCGTAGTACGTGCGGCAGCGGCCAGCAGTGAAGCCTGTACATACACATAGACATACTCTAATTAGACTCCTGAGTTATCATTTGATCTTCTATTCGGCTTTTCCTCGCGAACGCCGAATAGAGCATCATGGGCTACTATCTATGTGGTAATATTTTCTTATATTTTGATTGCTTACCTCAAAGCCTGTTAGGAGGCTGGCGCAAGCTTCGGTCAGTCCATTTTTGGTGGACTGAACCTTCTCGACCACCACACTCATAATAGTGCGGTGCTCTTCATTGATGGAAGCGCTGCGAAGCGCTTCCAGCAAGTTGTCCGGTGCCTCTGGTTGGACACAGGACACCGGCGCGGATGGTTGGCCCCCCTTAATGGGGGACCGCCTGCCAGAGTTCGGAACCATCAAAGGTTCCGACGCAGTGTCCAGCTGGGGGCCGAACTCGGAGCCCGTAGGGGCCTCGCTCCCTTGGTACCCATGGTCCGGGAAGTCGCCTCGAGGCGCCCCCAGAACCACCTCCCCTTGGCTCGGTGCCTTTTGAGACAACACCTCGGCGTTGTCCATAGGGCGAGGGGTGGTAGCGGTCGGGAGAGAACCACTGTTCATATCCGACGAGTCCAGAGAGCCGCTTGATGAGGGTACGTCGAGATGAGCTCGGGACGGACTGCATAATCATGTCCGGCATGAAGAGAGGCAGTGTAATAAAACATACCAGAAAGTGCTATGGTGCCCGAACACTTACGATTTCGCTAGGGGCTTGACCCTGGGCAGCCACTCGTCGCCGCAGTTGGTGGCCGTCGTGGCGCAGTCCGGAGAGAGGGTCCTTCCCTTCTTGGACCCTTCGGCCTCCCCGGTTGGGACGGCCTTCCTTTTCTTGTCTGCCCCGACTGGGGGGGGAGAACTTTCCTCTTCCTCCTCCTCGTATTCATGGGAGGAGTGCGCGTCGGAGTCACCGGACGATGAGTCCGATACAACCTTGCGCCGGAGACCCTTTCGGGTCCCCGCGACTTTCTTCTTGGTCTTCTTCACCGGCACCTTGTAAGGTGCCGGAGTCAGCATCTCTTTTAGGAGAGCGTCTACAGGATCTCCGGGTAGGGGGGCTGGGCAATCAAGCTGCTCCGCTGTCTCTATCCAGTCTTGTTAATGGCATAGAAGCTTAGATCCTGCATATAACTAAACCGGGGAAAATAAATACCCTGAGAGATATAAAAACTTACCGGATTGGCGCGGCGTTTTGCGCTGAGTCCGCGGTCCTCGGTGAGGGAAGGAGGAATCTCGGCGCCCTTGAACAGCACCCTCCATATGTCCTCGTGTGTTGTATCATAGAGCTCCCGCATCATCTGGTGCTTGGCCGAGTCAAACTCCCACAAATCGAATGCCTGTCGTTGACACGGGAGGATCTGGCGGAAGAGCATGACCTGGACCATGTTGACGAGCTTGATTTTCTTGCTCGTCATGTTCCGGATACTGGTTTGGAGTCCGGTCAACTCTACCGAAGAACCCCGGGACAGGCCCTTCTCTTTCCAGGAGGTGAGCCGCGTGGGGATTCCGGATCGAAATTTGGGGGCCGCCGCCCAGTTGGAGTCGCGCAGCTGGGTGATGTAGAACCACCCCGATTGCCACCCCTTTATGGTATCCACATAGGTGCCCTCGAGCCAGGTGACATTAGGCATCTTGCTCACCATGGCGCCTCCACACTCTGCTTGCTGGCCACCCACCACCTTCGGGAATGGGTAAGCGAGGAGGAAGAAGGCGTGGGTGAAAAAAGTAAATCTTTGTCCCTTTATAAGGGCGGAAGAGGCGATGTGTCTCCCCACTTGCGTGGCAAAACCGCTTATTCCCCAGGCGCCGTAATTGATGGCGCGGTTGGGTTACCCATGTTTGTATTGATGAGAATCCCGTGATAAGGGGAACACGATCTCTGCTTTGACAAGACGTGTCAAGAAAACCGCCTCACGATATGTGCGGAGCTGGTTGAGAAAAGCAGTTCGAATAATAATCGGGCCATGGCGTGATGTCATGCTGTCAAAACATGTCAACAGATTAGATTTGTGGAAATATTATTCTCTCTACGGTGGTATGTGGAACTTATTTTGTAGGGTCGGACACTATCCTTGTATTCAAACTCTTCAATGGTGTATTCGGAGGAGGAACCCGCCTTGCAATGCTGAAGAAAACACTGCGCGCCAGACTCATCGTCATTGAAGCCTGGTTTAGGGGCTACTGAGGGAGTCCTGGATTAGGGGGTCTCCGGACAGCCGGACAATATCCTTTGGCCGGACTGTTGGACTATGAAGATACGAGATTGAAGACTTCGTCCCGTGTCCGGATGGGACTCTACTTGGCGTGGAAGGCAAGCTAGGCAATACGGATATGTATATCTCCTCCTTTGTAACCGACCTTGTGTAACCCTAGCCCCCTCCGTTGTCTATATAAACCGGAGGGTTTTAGTCCATAGGACAACATACAATCATACCATAGGCTAGCTTCTAGGTTTAGCCTCTTTGATCTCGTGGTAGATCAACTCTTGTAATACTCATATCATCAAGAACAATCAAGCAGGACATAGGGTATTACCTCCATCAAGAGGGCCCGAACCTGGGTAAACATCGTGTCCCCTGCCTCCTATTACCATCCTCCTAGGCGCACAGTTTGGGACCCCCTACCCGAGATCTGCCGGTTTTGACACCGACAGTTGTATAATATTGGCATGGAACAATCAAAAATTATAGATACGACGAAGACGTATCAGCATCCCCAAGCTGAATTCCTGCTCGTCCTCGAGTAGGTAAATGATACAAAAATAATTTTTGATGTGGAATGCTACCTAGCATAATCTTGGTCATGTAATCTAATCATGGCATGAATATTAATACATGAGTGATTCAAAGCAATAGTCTATCATTTGACATTAAGACAATAATACTTCAAGCATACTAATAAAGCAATCATGTCTTTTCAAAATAACATGGCCAAAGAAAGTTATCCCTACAAAATCATATGGTCTGGCTATGCTCCATCTTCACCACACAAAGCATTCAAATCATGCACAACCCCGATGACAAGCCAAGAAATTGTTTCATACTTTTGACGTTCTCAAACCTTTTCAACTTTCATGCAATACATGAGCGTGAGCCATGGATATATAACTATAGGTGGAATAGAATATGATGATGGAGGTTGTGTGGAGAAGACAAAAATGGAAGAAAGTCTCACATCGACACGGCTAATCAACGGGCTATGGAGATGTCCATCAATTGATGCCAACGCGAGGAGTAGGGATTGCCATGCAACGGATGCACTAGAGCTATAAGTGTATGAAACCTCAAACTGAAACTAAGTGGGTGTGCATCCAACTTTCTTGCTCATGAGGACCTAGGGCATTTGCGGAAGCCCATCGTTGGAATATACAAGTCAAGTTCTATAATGAAAATTCCCACTAGTATATGAAAGTGATAACTCAAGAGACTCTCTATATGAAGAACATGGTGCTACTCTGAAGCACAAGTGTGGTAAAAGGATAGTAACATTGTCCCTTCTCTTTTCTTTTTTTTCTTTCTTTTTTCTTTTTTGTAGGATTCTTTGGCTTCTATCTCTTTTATTGGGGATTCTTTGGCCACTTTTATTTTGATCATGGGACAATGTTCTAATAATGATGAACATCACACTTTTATTTACTTACAACTCAATATTGCAACTTGATACTAGAACAAAATATGACTATATGAATGCCTCCGGCGGTGTACCGGGATGTGCAATGATCTAGCATAGTAATGGCATCAAAAAATGGGAAAGCCATGAAAACATCATGCTAGCTATCTTACGATCATGCAAAGCAATATGACATTAAATGCTCAAGCCATGTATACGATGATGATGGAAGTTGCATGGATATATATCTTGGAATGGCTATGGAAATGCCATGATAGATAGGTATGGTGGCTGTTTTGAGGAAGATATAAGGGGTCTTATGTGTGATAGAGCGTATCGTATCACGGGGTTTGGATGCACCGGCAAAGTTTGCACCAACTCTCGAGGTGAGAAAGGGCAATGCACGGCATCGGAGAGGCTACCAATGATGGAAGGGTGACAGTGCGTATAATCCATTGACTCAACATTAGTCATAAAGAACTCACATACTTATTGCAAAAATCTATTAGTCATCGAAACAAAGTACTACGCGCATGCTCCTAGGGGGATAGATTGGTAGGAAAAGACCATCGCTCGTCCCCGACCGCCACTCATAAGGAAGACAATCAATAAATACCTCATGCTCAAACTTCGTTACATAACGGTTCACCATACGTGCATGCTACAGGAATCACAAACTTCAACACAAGTATTTCGACAATCCACAACTACCCACTAGCATGACTCTAATATCACCACCTTTATATCGCAAAACTATTGCAAGGAATCAAACACATCATATTCAGTGATCTACAAGTTTTATGTAGGATTTTATGACTAACCATGTGAATGACCAATTCCTGTCATCTCTCTAAATAGATATAAGTGAAGCAAGAGATTTTAATTCTTTCTACAAAATATATGCCCATGCTCTAACAAATATAAGTGAAGCAAAAGAGCATTCTACAAATGGCGGTTTTCTATGTGAAGAGAAACAGGCAATCCAAACTTCAAAAGATATAAGTGAAGCACATGAAGCATTCAATAAAGCCATACTCAAAAGATATAAGTGAAGTGCAAAGATCATTCTATAAATCAACCATGGACTATCTCATACCAGCATGGTGCATCAAAGAAAAGTGAAAACTAAATGCAAAAGACGCTCAAGATTTACGCATATCATGTGACGAATAAAAATATAGCTCCAAGTGAAATTACCGATGATTGTTAGAAGAAAGAGGGGATGCCTTCTGAGGCATCCCCAAGCTTGGTTGCTTGGGAGTCCTTGAATATTTCCTTGGGGTTCCTCGGGCATCCCCAAGCTTAGGCTCTTGCCACTCCTTATTCCTTCATCCACCGTGATCTCTCCCAAAACTTGAAAACTTCAATCACACAAACTTAACAGAAAGTTCGGTAAGATCCGTTAGTATAATAAAGAAAATCACTACTCTAAGTACTGTTGCAAACCAATTCATATTTTGTTTTTACATTGTAGATACTGTAATATAACTTTTCCATGGCTTAATACACTAATAGAAATCGATAGTTTCATCAAAACAAGCAAACTATGAATCAAAAACAGAATCTGTCTTAAACAGGACAGTCTGTAATAATCTGAACATTCACCATATCTCTGGTACTCCACAAATCCTCAAATAATTAGGAAAAATAAAAAATTGTATATAAACACAGTTCAAAAATTTTCATAACCGTTTGACATTCCAGTAAAAATTGTAAAATCGCGCACTTCAGCCAAAGTTTCTGTTCTGCACCGCACAAACCAACAAGCAATGTAAACATCCTAAAGGCAAATCTTGGCACATTATTTTTATAATACAATGGAATTATACAAGGGGATACTTATTTTTGTTGAAAATTTTCTGTAATCAAGATTCACAAAGTTTCCGTCAGCATGAACAAAGTTCAAGGAGCTCCCCCACTTCAAAAATGCTTGTCTCTCTCACTTTCACTTTCCTTTTTGAAATTTTTTGTTTTTAAACTATATAAAAGCACTCAACAGAAGTAAATGACTCTCTAAAACTTCCAGGTTGCCTCCCTGGAAGTGCTTTCTTTAAAGCCATTAAGTTAGGCATATAGTGCTCAAGTAATGAATCCACCCGGATCCCAAGGTATATCAAAGCCAATTTTAATTAACAATGATTTGTGATTTAGTAGTGAGCACAAAGTAACATATATCATGCAACAACGAAGTCTAACTCTCTTCCTATGCACTGGCATGTCATAAAAGAACAATTCATGCACACATAGTAAAGGCCAATGCATAGTATAAACAGTTTCTTGCAATTTTATCATATTGGAAACATGGAGAGGCGGAGATGTAGTTCCTCTCTCATAATAATTGCAAGTAGGAGCAGCAAGCACATGCATATTATATTCATCAAAATTATCATGTGCAACGGTAAAATGCAACCCATCAATATAATCCTTAATAAGGGCAAACTTCTCCGATATAGTGTAGTCGGGAG